>NC_040017.1:14738853-14999378 GCF_000972845.2 Larimichthys crocea | reverse complement strand
ATCTAACCCTCTAAGTCAATCCCATAGTTTCTTTTGAGCACTTCATGTGGGTCTGAATAAACTGCAGAACTTTACAGGGAAACAAAGAGGAGTGAAGAGATGGCTCCTCCACTAGAGAAATTTGGCATTTTTGCTCATGAATACCTTGAATTAACGAATAAATCCTAAAAAAAAAAGTTATTTTCTGTTGATGGACAAACGGTTAACTTAAACTCAACTCTATCAGGTAACCCTGCCTGCTCTCTCTACACTGAATATTAGAGTCTGGGAATGTTGTTGTCGTCGTTGATGGCTGGCGAGTGTTTAGTGATTCATTTTTTTTTTTAAAGTCACTCCAAACAGATCGTGTTTGTGTTCTTTTTGTTGCCAAGAAGTCAATGACTCAGGGTCCTGTCTGTCCACCAGGGGGTTGCCACCTTGTGGTGGAGCAAACATGATTACAGACAGACCTTGTGTGTTTTGCTGCTGCGGCTGTTTTCAGGGTTGTCTAGCCGGTTGTGTGCCATGGCAGCAGGCAGGGTCTCCATGTCAAGGGCCACAGAGTGGACAGATAGCTTAGCTGCTGGATTTTAAATTTTTTTCGTTGTATCTAGAGACAAACTCAAGAAAATATCATTTGTAAGTGTTACATTTTCTGAAAGAAGATGGATGTTGTCACAATGATCGGCAGTTTGATTCCGGGTCAGCTACATTGTAAACCTGCTTGCGGTGGTGTTTCATTGTCTCTGGGTTTGCTTCTTTTCAGTCTTTATCTGATCGGTGTCCTTTTTTCTGTGATTCCTCGCATTCACCTCGTGCCCTGGAGAAAACTGTTGGACCACAAGTTTGATTAAGCTCACGGCTTATGAGCCTCTCAGATATTCATTCTGTGTATAGAGAGTTGGTTGTAGTTTGGGTAAGAAGACAAGCGGCCATTTGGTTTTTACTTGGATTTAAGATTTTAATGCTGAGTTGAATTTGGTGTCAGCGGAATGCAGACCAAAAATAAACAGAGTCGAGTTAATATTATATTTTAATCTCATGGCAATACAGGTGGATGATGCAGAGAAATAAATCTTTGGTGCTGTTATAATTCTTGTGTTCACATACTGAAGACACTTGCAGAGGAAGCTCAATTGATTTGTGGTTTATTGATGAACAAATAGATAAAACAGTTTGATCTGTTTTCAGCCGATCATGTGATTTTTAAATACCTGAAATACCCGTGGTAATTAGATTACTACTAGTATCCCTCAATAGAAATGCTAACCAGGAATGCAAACGCACTGCTGTAGTCACTCTTAATGTCCACCATCATTAATTGTTATCATGTTATCACCCATATCTATTTCAACAGGAAATGCATTAAGGAAACATTCTTTCTCCTGATATTTTTTTTTATTGTCACTGTTTCTCCTCACTCCCCACTTACTGGGACTTTTCTTCGTTCCTTGGGCCAAATTGGGTCAGTTTTGCAACACAAGGCGGCCGGTTTGCGTCATCGCTCGCAGCGCTTCTGTCACTTTGCACAAGCTAAAAAGCCTAAAGCCAGCTTGTCTGAAGTTCCTCCACATTGGTTGCTTATATCTGAACTGTAGCAGTGAGCGGTTAGGAGTTAACTACTAAGACGGTCACAAAAGATCCCTGAAATATGGAAATTGTGTGTTTGCCTGACTGAACCTGGGTTCTCCAACGTTACGGAGCTTTTAATGAGTTGCAGCTCACTGTTTCTGCTGTTCAGCCGCAACTTTACTGCTTTATTTACTTGCTAGCATTGTTTTATTCGCCTGCAGCAGGCAGCTGGTTTCATCAGAAAAATGTACCCTATTGCTCAGCACCAAACAGTAAGATCCAGTTAGCATGAGTGAACACAGTGGAGCATTTAGCAGCTAAAGAGAGAGAGATATGTCCCTCAGGAGGTGGTAGAGACAAAAGTATTGGACTTGCATTGTTCCATGTGAATGACATGTGGCTCTCATGCATTGCTGTTGCACACAAACTGACCTCAGATCTGATAAGAAGTGAAACATTTCTGTACTGACACAAAACAAAACACTTAACACAACACAGAGCCTTCATTGTCCTCTGGTTTGTAACATTATAACCTCTGTGTGTGGTGTGGTGTTGTGTGTGTTGAAGCGTATTGTTTGTGACTCACAGCGTGGCTGTCGCCTGTTTCTCTCCTGTGCTTTCCTGCCCACCTCTTTTGGCTCCCTCCACCATTTGGTGCGTTCCTTCCAACCCTGGTCGTGGCACAGTTATGAGGAGGCCTCACCCCTCCCTTTGGCCCCTTCCCTTCAGTAACCCTGACGCTGTTTACCCTTGACAATGAGCAAGGACACACTGGCTGGCAGCAGTTGTGTCCCAGAGAGAGAAAACAGGTGTCTGACATCCACATACTCGGCCCTGCCCCCCCCTTTTTTCTTTTTTTTTAAATTCATGTAACCGAGAGCCTCATTTGTCATTTACTTCTCACCTTTACTGTTACTCTACAAAATACATCCATAGTTTGTATAATGAGACCAGTTCTCTTTTATTAGCTCAGACTCTTAAAGCCATGCTTATTTTATGAAGATAATGATAACTGTCAAATTTTAAAAGGTTGAATGTCTATAAAAGAGTAAAGGCAGCTGGTGAACGGTTTTCTAACTTGCAGCTATTGTATTGTTCAACCATGCAAATGACCAGTAATTCCCTCGTGTGAATGCTGAAATCTTTTGCAATCAACCCCTCGAGGCTTTCTGGATTAACTCCCCAGTGTTCCAGTAGTGTTGGTTTCAACAGGTTGGTGTTGGGAAATGAGTACTTTCATCTGAAAAACAAGGCTGGTTACTTATTGTTTAATGTTTGACACAATAATTTGTGGTCTGTTAGTAATCTCAACTTTTTTTTTAGAAGAGCTTTTTTTGATAGCTGGTACAGTTGATGATTGATGGAAGTCTATCCCCCCATTCATTCGAATTAAACCACCACGGCACCGTCGCGCCCTAGCTGAGCTTTGTCGGCTCTGTTCACCATTCAAAATATTTCATGAGGTTAGTGGTAAGGTCATCCAGCCTCTGAGTCTGTGTGCTTGTTTTGTGACCTGGCTGCCTGGCAGCGTCTCTGTGTTTTCATGTGGTAGCAAACAGTCTGGTGTTTTGTTGTCAGGATGACCGCTTTGCATGGCTGCCTGTCTGAAGGTGGCGTTCCCTCATGATCAGATTGGGACTAATGGCAGCTGTAGAGTTGCAGAGAACGAGCTTTTCGCACACAACACATGTGATAGTTAGTTAAAGATTTTAGGGTATAGTTCTCTGCGTATATTTGTTTGTCAACAAAGCTGACCGATGACCTCTGTGTCTCTTCCATCGCAGGGCACAGTGCAGATACAGCCATGGTGAATGGTGATGGGCCTCAGGGCACACGGAGGAGGCAGAATCGAAGCAGGATGGGAACAGCGAGACAGACGGAGGAGAGGAGTCTAACGAACAGAAGTGATTGTGATCCAGGACACGGCTTCACTGTTAAGATCCAGGCACCGGGAACAGAGCCCTTTGACTTGCAGGTAAGGACAGGTGCATCACAAGCAGCAGATCATTGGGATGGTTGACCCCCAGAGTAAAATGCTTCATAATATTAGTTACTGGTTCAGGGCTGTGTTTGTCTGACACGTGGTTACACCGCAGTGTGATCATGAAAATATTCGTAGCCGTACTCACCTACTGTCATCTCCCTTCTCGTTACATCAGGTATCTCCCCAGGAAATGGTACAGGAGATCCATCAGGTGTTGATGGACCGCGAGGACACCTGCCACCGCACTTGCTTCTCCCTGCAGCTGGATGGGAACGTGCTGGACAACTTTGCTGAGCTCAAATCCATCGAGGGCCTGCAGGAGGGCTCACTGCTCAAAGTGGTAGAAGGTGAGATTCGGAGGCTTTTATTCACGCTCGGGTTTGTCTCACCCTCATGGTGCAACATGTTTACAGCCTGTAAAGGTCTTGCTGTTATCACATTACATCGTTTTCAAGCCAGGTATGTAGAGCACTTTTTAGCATTTTAAGAGACATAATCACAGTTCTTGTCCGTGTGAGTAAATGTCTATTAGAGATAAGGGCACAGTTGTGTGTGTTGGTTTCATTTCCTCCTTGTGGTGTGCAGTGAAAATGTCGCTGTGTAAGGTACAACATGACCAACCTGAACCTGAAGTTTCTCAGCATCAGCCAGATAATGTGGCATTGTTAGTGATTGATTTGCCTCCACTACAACCTGGAACTATATCTTGCTTGGTTCTGGCATTAGCTGCTGCCAAAGACTAAAGTGAATTCAATCATAGTTAATTTCAAGTGTCCATTAACTTGATCCTTACTTTTTTAAAATAAATTTTCCTTTGTTTCATTCTCTAGAGCCCTACACAGTGCGCGAGGCCCGATCCATGTGCGTCACATCAGAGACCTGCTGAAAAGTCTGGACCCCTCAACGCCTACAACGGAGTGGACTGCAACTCCCTCTCTTTCCTCAGCATCTTCACGGACGGAGACCTCGGAGGTACGACACTGTGTGAGACATGGCGGGCGGACGCTCAGCTTGCGTCCAGTGCATTTTAATGCGTGACTGTAGCCTTTACCGTGCTTGTTTTTTTTTTTTTTTTATGTGACTGCAGACAGTGGTAAGCGGAAAGAAGAAGGGCAACGAGCTGGAGCAGATTGATTGCACTCCTCCGGAGCACATCCTGCCCGGCAGCAAAGAGCGCCCCCTGGTGCCCTCCAGCCACAGAACAAGGACTGGAAGGTGAGGGCATCGCAGTGTTGGGCCAATTACGAGGAAGCCAAACTCAAACTTAAGAGGTTGAGTAGGAGACTTAATTTTCTAATCCTTTCCTACAGCCTATGCAGGCCTGAAGGTCCTGACATGAGTGGCTGGAACCCCCACCTGAAACCGAAGATGCACGGTGACCTCATGAACGTACATTGTGACTGTGGAGGAGCGCCATGTCAGCCCACTGCCTCTACACGCGGCTCTACCTCAATCAGTCAGTGAACATTCAACTTTGTATCTTGTTACAGCATGTTTTCACGTGCAGTGGACTGCCTTTAAGCTCCATAACATCTGATGCTAGTTTATACACAAAGCACGAATAAAAAAATACAAGAGATGCTACTGAGTCAAAAAAATGAAACAAAACAGACATGTACAAGTGCACTTTCTTTAAATGGAGGATGTGAAGCATCGATAGAGATCCATGAACAAGTAGCAGTTGATTAATAGTACTAGCACAATCCTAATTTTAGATCAGTTTTGAATGCCAGTGAGGATTAGCAGTCAGATTAATGAGGTCTATGGATTATGTTGGAAAGTAGAAGTGGGAAGAGATGCTGGCGGTGTTCGGAGAAGAGTTATCTTTCTGTTCTAACAACTTGATCACGACCATTTAAGTCCCCTCGTGGTTTTTCTGTCTATGGTTTCTAGTTGCGTCTGTTGGACTACAGGGAAAATGACTTCCTATCCAGCCAATATTAGTTAATATTAAGGTTTTCTCTGCAGTTAATAAACAACTTCTGCCCCCCCCCTCCCCTTTTCAGTGATAAATAGCTACAATAATATTGTCTAATATTTGCTTGTGTGTGTTTATAAATATTCAGATCTACTACCTACACCTCAACCCAAGCCAGCCAATCCCAGTTTCCTGAGCCATTCATTGGTGGAGCTGCTGAGCCAGATCAGCCCTCGCTCAGAAGAACTTCACTGCCCTGCAAAAGAAAAGTAAAAAACCTCTCTCTCTGCAGTTTACACCATTATTCCTCCTGCCAACAGTTTGGCATCCGTCATACTGAATGACTTTATTGTTTCTGAGCAATTCAAAGTAATACTCATCCTGAATCCACAACCTCGTACTAACTCACGCTGTACAAAGGTTTCTCTTTTTACTATTATGTTTCCCTTTGAAGTGCTTCCTATCTGTGATCATGCTAAAGTTTCAGTCATTCGTTCATTAACTTTATTTAACCAGGTGAGAGCACCTTGTCTTCGACAGTCAAGATCTGGCGAGGATGCCGGACGCCAAAGTCCTAAAGCACAATAAAAAATGAAAAGTGACCACACAGGTGATGTTTACCGGTGTTTCTTCTGCAGGGTCCAGAGACACCCGTTCGAGAGGATAGCCACGCCTTTCCAGGTGTACAGCTGGACAGCTCCACAGGTAGACCACGCCATGGACTGTTGTCGAGCTGAGGACCTACACCTCCCGCCTGTGTATGAGGAGCACATACCTGGACAGGTACCACAGCTGAATACAGCAGACACAGCAGGCAGATAAATAATGTAAAGTCTCTCCTGTATTCATGTTTGTTTTCTTCTGATATGTCTTCAGACCAGAGATTGGAAGAGGAGCTGCAGACCACCAGAGACTGCCCCGGAAGAACCTGCCCGAACGCCGCTGAGGGAGAGGGCCATATTCAAGGTACTGCCTTCTGGTCTTTGTGTCCCATTGTGTGAATCAATTATAGCGACTTTAGATCAGATAATACAAATATTTTTTTTCTTTCTTATAATCTGCAGGTCCACAGGGACTTTGCCGCAGCTGCCACTCGAGGCGCCATGGCAGTCATCGATGGAAACGTTATGGCCATCAATCCCGGCGAGGAGACGCGCATGCAGAGTTTCATCTGGAACAACATCTTCTTTAGCCTGGGCTTCGATGTGCGGGATCACTATCGTGAGCTGGGCGGGAGATGCCGTGCCCATGCGCGCCCACTAATGACTTGAACGAGTACGGGCTTACGGTGCGGTGGATGTGGAGGGTCTGTACACGCTTGGGACAGTAAGTGGTGGACTACAGGGCTACCGTGTCACCGCCCAGTCCATCATCCCAGGACCTGGGAGCGTGAGCAGGAGCAGAGCGTCATCTACGCGCTCCATTGACTTCGGAAAGACGGTTGGTCTCACAACAAATACCTGGAGCTGCTGGAGAAGACCAGCAGGCCACTTAAGGTCAGTAACCCTAGGTTCATCTCAACTTTATACTATTTATAAAGTATTGTATATTTATGGTGTGTTTCAGGTCCTTTTGTTTGTTCATTTCCCATATAATGGCTGTTAATCAGAGGTCCAGAGGCACAACGTGCTGAACGAGAAAAACGAGGCCGTGGAGCTGTGCTCTTCGTCGAGTGTAAAGTATCATCGGAAATGATGGCGCCACTATATTCTGGACCTCTCGCACCTCCCTCCTGACTCAACTTCCTGCCTGTGGACGGAGAGGAGTTGCCTCCAGAGAGCCAGCGTCACGGCTTCCCTCGTCAGCACCGCCACCGCCTGGCTTGTCTACGCCAAGAGCTCATCGAGGCCTTTGTTGAGCACAGGTAGGTGTCGGGTGCGCTCATGCCATTCCTTTTTAATCGGGAGTTTTCTACAGTGTTTAACTGTTTATGTCCCGCCAGACGCAACAATTACAGATTTTGATGGTACATTACAGTCGGAGGAAGAAAAATCCCAATTTTATGATTATTATGCATTAATTTATGTCAACACTGTGGCTGTATAAGATCACATGAACATTTTGTGTTTTTGTTTTTTGGACATTTTAGTTCAAGTGAAAGCGTCACAGCCTTCAGGTGATTATGTCTCATTTCGGTGAGCGTTAAATGTCTAAAATATGCAATGCTCCTTCTGTTTACGTTGCACTGAAAGCCCAACTCTTAACTTAGCACCACTTGACTGTGAGTGACAGAAATAGTAGCTGAACCTTTACCGTGATGTTTTAAATGTTCACCATAGATGATTACTACAATGGCATTGAATGTGGACTGGTGAGAGACACCTAGCCAGGAGAGAAATAGTGCCAGGGTGTGAGTGATTGCTGGGATTAACCAGGTCACCGTTCACATCAGGGGGGAATTAAGCACCTTAAAACACCTAAAAGTGACTCTCACCTCTTTATGGCTGTTCTGCCATATGCTCTCTGCAACTCTGCACAGACTCAGCCTTTTGTATCAGGCATGCTTAGTAAGGCTGCAGCTAATAATCATTTAAAAATATGACTAAATTTATTGATCATAAACCATGAAATGCCCATCATCATGCCTGTTTTTATTGATCATAAACCATGAAATGCCCATCATCATGCCTGTTTTTTTGTCTCTTTTTGACTAAACATATCAAGTTTATCATCACATAAGATGAAGAAAAGCAGCAAATACTGCAGAGATTATGCAGCATTTCAATCATTTATTCTAATATAGATGTTAAATATTGTTCTGTATAAAACATATGAATTAATTCATTGATCATAAGCCATGAAATGCCCATCATCATACCCCCTTTTTTTTGGTCTGACCAACACTTAAAGACTAAACATATCAGGTTTATCATCACATAAGACAAAGAAAAGCAGCAAATACTGCAGGTTTATCATCACATAAGACAAAGAAAAGCAGCAAATACTGCAGAAATTATGTAGCATTTCAATCATTTATTCTAATATAGATGTTAAATATTGTTCTCTCCGAAAGATATGAATTAATTCATTGATCATAAGCCATGAAATGCCCATCATCATACCCCCCTTTTTTTGGTCTGACCAACACTTAAAGACTAAACATAAAGTTTATCATCACATAAAACAAAGAAAAGCAGCAAATACTGCAGAGATCATGCAGCATTTCAATCATTTATTCTAATATAGATGTTAAATATTGTTGCTGTCAATGCATTAACAACTTGTTTCAGTACCTCACTGATCCATGTGGGCTTCTGGGATCATTTAAAACCAGCAGATTTAACATGCAATCAGCACATCCTCACCCCCTGACAGGTAAAGCAGTTAGAGACACTGTCTCCTCCTTCCTCCTGCATGTGTCTCACACACACAGAGACAGACAGACAGGCTGCAGCAGCAGCAGCACTGACTTTTAGGTGCTCTCTATAAAAAAAAGTTGTGCAACGTCAACTTGACCCGGCTCTGACTGTCTCCGGGTCTTGTGTGCGCGCCTCAGCCAAACACTTCTTCTTCTTCTTTAATCTCGCAGTATACTCACCGGCTAACGCGTCTGTTCGTGTATTATTAGCGTAACCTTCACTCTCTCTCACTCTCTCTCACTCTCTCACTCTCTGTGCACCATCATGACTTTTTTCTCTCCTTACGACAGACAAGCTTCCGCTTCCCGGTCGAGCCGGGACACTCGATCTAATCTTCCGCGGCGGGGGGGGAGAAAGACGGGGAGGCGGGTTAAGAGTGTTAGCGACCACCGCTGGTCACTGCATCCATCTCTCAAAGAGTCTTTTTAATTATTTTTAAAAACACATAAAACGAGCTGACACACATTTATCGCATATATATCGCTTAAATAACAGCACGTCACATGTATGACCCCCCCTCTGTCTGCGTCCGTGTGAGCCGCTCCACTGAAGGTGACCTTCAGTTCATTCATGACATGCTGTTACCGAACATGTGCGTCAGACACGGTTAGCACAACACAACCCCAACGCGCCTGTGTTTAAATAAATAAAACACCGTTTCATCTGGTGATGGACGCCTGTTTTCAGTGTCCATGCTCCGGCTTTTTTTTTAGGAGGGGGTGCATGACATGAGACGCCGCCGGTGGCAGGAGCTCACTAGCCGGCGAGCTAACTAGCTGCATACATAGCATGCCGGCTGTTTGGGTTAGCATCACCTGCTTGCAGTGTGACCCATGCATGTAGAAACTGAAGCCCTTGCCCCTTCATTAACACCACATAGCTCATCAGCAGATGATGTGGACCCTCTAAACTTGCTACCAAGGAGATGTTAGGGAGGAGGATGAGGAGGGTTAAACCCACCACCACCACTACAATCAACCAACCTTGGCTCTGAGGACTTTCCAGTCACATAGCAAAGCATGGACCTAAATGTCACCTGATTTTAGTGGATGCCATGCAGATAAAAACACCCAAATAAATAAACCAGCTGGGGATGTTGCTGCTGCTGCATCTGTGAAGGTGTGATCGGTGTATTTATAACGCATGTCAGGTGTTATGACAGAGCAGTCAGTGTTGGTGCAGAGTCCTCACCACAGCCGCAGGACTCCTTCAGACTTGTCTTGCTGGTTTCTCTGCCGTCCTGGGCTCCATCCCCGGCTTCATCCGCAAGATCAACCGGATTACAGTTAGGCACCGACGCCGGGATGTCATCTGTCTTGCTCACCATGGTCGGCAGTCAGTGTGGCACAACACAAATCCCCCAGCAGCGTCGCGTCAATATGCGAGAGTCTGTGAAAGAAATACAAAAACCCAAAATCTGCTGCTGCTGCTCTCTCGGCTAACGCTGGCTACATGCGAAGGGTACAAGCTTACAAAAACAAGTCTACCGAGGAAGGACAGTGCTGTACATGGTGGGGATCACACGTGGTTTTCTCCTCCCCTCCTCTTGACCTCTTTGCCTTTGCGTTGCACTTCCCCACCCACTACGCGTGGCGCTACGGAAAGCCACCTGCGACAAATGGGTTCTTTCTTTCTTTTTTCTTTTTTTTGTGCAAAATCCTCTGATGTTTTATTGTGTGTTTTTTGCACCTGAAATCTGCACTGGATGATGACATGTGAATAAAGGCAGCGTGGAAAGATGAAATATCACAAGATCGTTGCCACAAACTGATTGTTTTATTGACTTTTCTGATACTTTCCAAATGATGGGTACAATCACCCCTGTGCTCTTTGTACTAACTAGCCATGTGTTTGCTGATTTCATCAGTCAGGAAATCCTCTTCAAGAGATTACTCACCTTAATGTATCTAAATTTTCTAAAGTAGTCCAACAACTTTAATGCCCATGAGATATTTACAAATACAGGTTATGTGTATCTAGTGAAAGTAGGCTGTTGTATGTGGATGGTTGTATTGGGTGTGTGTTTAAAATGTAAACAGTGTGTAATGATAATAAACAGATATTTGACTACTTTCAACACTCACCTCGTTTCACTTTGTTTGAGGCAGCACCAATATGTTTTAACATTATGAAATGTCAAATATGATGATGAGTCTTTAAACTCTTATTTGTAACTCTGTGTCCTCCCTCGACCTCTGTCAGCTGAGGGAGCACAGTTAAAGCAATCCTGTGTTTTGTAATGAGTCGACTGAGAGAAAGCTGCAGGACAAACTTATCTCAGATACAGTAATCTGATCAAGTATCTGTCAGTACAATTACTTTTCATAAGAATACTTATTTAATAATCATGGTAACCATTCATACATACATTATCCATAACCTATCCATGGGGCTGGAGCCAATCCCAGCTGCCATGGCGAACATGAGCTGAGGTTCAAACCAGTAACTTTCTTGCTCTGAGGCGACAGTGCTAATAATTGTTTTACATGTGTAGTACTTTTCATATGCAACAGTCTGATCTCCTTCTGGCAGATTGTTCCAAACTGTAGAGACCCTGACAACAAAGTCTCCTTTGGTTTTGAGCCTAGACTAGATGTACCAGAAGATCTCAGTCTGCGTCCTGGCTCGTAGGAGGATAAAAGGTCAGACTAACTGTAGACAGTGGGTTGGTAGTTGGCAGGGGGAAATAAAAGCATGGATGAGTTTCTGTAGAGCTGTAGCTAAAATAAAACACTTATTTCTCAAACATGACCTTTGAAACACAAGTCCTAATCTGAGATCTCTAGCTGAAGACTTGGCATTACTTGCTAGTTCACCAAGGTTACTCAAAACACACACACACATCTGTTTTGTCCCGTTGCTGATGCCTCACAACTCATATGAGTATGATCCCTTTGAGGTTTGCTGCAGCAAGACTGTTGACCAGGTTGAGAAGAGCAACTCACATCACTCCCACATTATCTGCTTTACACTGTCTTCCCATCAAGTTTAGGATTCATTTGAAGGTACCCTGCACGTTCAGGCATCAGCATATGTGTCTGATACGCCTCATCCTTACATCACAAGTAGATCACTTAGATCAGGGGTGTCAAACTGGTCCACAAAGGGCCGGCGTGGCTGCAGGTTTTCCTTCCAACCAACCAAGAGCACACAGTTTGACCAATCAACACTCTGAAGACTGAGATCAGTTGATTAAATTAGTCAAGTCTGGTGTGCTCTTGGTTGGTTGGAACAAAAACCTGCAGCCACACCGGCCCTTTGTGGAACAGTTTGGACATGCCTGACTTAGATCTTCTGACCAAGACTTATACATACTCATACACGACTGAAAACTAAAAGGTGGAGGAGCGCTACTCCTGTAGACCTACGTACTGTGGTGTCTGTTGTTCAAACTGGCCTTTCTCCAGCTTGCTGTATATTCTCATCATGTTCTGTTATTGCTCATGTTTTATTATTTATTTTATTTATATTGCTCTTGTGAAGCACTTTGTAACCCTGTTTTTTTGTTAGTTGAAGTTCATCTGTTGGCTCCAGGTGATATTATAGACTCAAACCACATGAACTTAAAGCTCTTTATCCATCAGAAATCATTTAAAAAAAGAAGACATTGAATTAAACCCAGCTCCATCATTTATCATTCATTATGTGGTAAACTTTTACAACAATAAGCAGGCAGGCAGCAGACTAGATAATCCTTCATTTTATTCCAATTATGTGTACAGTAGATCACTATAGGAAGCTAACACAGTATATGCGGTAATCAGTCAATAGTTTACGCTCACCCGAAGACCTAACCATAACCCAGAGCAACATCTCCATGTTGAGTACCACACAGAATTATTGCTAGAGACCACATAACATGTCAAACAGTCCGTCAGTGAAGATACAGAATAAACTTATTTGACCTTGACCAGGATTGACCACAAGGACCTGGACACAATGTTGCTGCTGACATTTGTTTATTATCATTATGAGGATTAGATTTATTATATAGGCGTTTAAAAGATGGAAGACATTCCCCGTGGGTGTGAGTAAATTATCTGCTTTCTTGCTATGCTTTGAGTGATGCGAGATTTGCTGTCAGGCGGTGAAGATTTACTCTCTTTAGCTGAAATATTCATGAAAAGACATCTTCGTTAAGGCATCACACCGTTCATGTTAATTTTAGTGGTGGGCCTCTTTGGCTCATTAGCATTTTCCTTCAAAGCAGGCAAACTAGTGTTTTGTATTCATTTATCCATGTTGTTGTACAATACCAAAGTACAGATCATCTAATGTGAGATGCGGTATGGAAGGTGGATGGAGAGTTTAATCTACCTGCCGCTTCATTTGGATGACATGTGGAGTGATGAAGACATGAAGTATAACAGTCTAAGTTCAGGATTCCTGTTGGGGGGGAATAAACAAGACAGCTCTGTACTTTTGTCCCCTCTCGTCTCATAAAACACGAGTAAGAATAGTGCACACAGTCATGCTAATGGCTTACCAGCTGAGAGGTGAATGAAAACCTTTTTTTTCTTTGCATTTTTGCTTAAAAAAGAAGTTCGTTTTCATCCAGACAATTTCACATGGCATAATAATATGCCCATTTTGCTTTAACGCTGCTTCTCATGCAGCATGTCATCCGTTCCTCACTTCGGATGTGCCTCCTATAAATCGTAACATAACGATTACTCATGTAAAGATTCAACCAACAGAACTTTGTAAAGACAATTCAGAAAAATATTAGGCAAAACATACCAAGCTCAACAATTACAAAATACAAGTTAAACAATCATAAAATATATTTTAAGTGTCCTTAAATCAGCTGACGTGACCTACTAATAATATATAAATATAGTGATATATTGCTTTATTGAAGATATACTGCAAAAAACCTAATGCTAAACTTCTAATCAGTAGCTGTAGAAGGCGACAAAAGCCTCACAGCGGCTAATCACAATTAAATTCAGTCCTACAGGAAGGCTCATTTCAAAGACTACAGTTACTGATGCTCAGTTATGTCATTGCTCAAGTACAGATCAAAAATAACTGAGGTGCCACGTTACATACAGTGAACCTTTATATGCAAATCCCAAAGTGTCTTATAAAAGTGTTTCTGAATCAAAAGGACACAATACTTCAGTAAAGAAGGCAGTAATTACAGTAAGTGGACAACAATGAAGCAAGAACATTTGAATATAGTTAATTAAAGTGATAATTTTATCTTCCAAGATGCTATTTTCTCCTTGTTACGCTAGGGGCCACCATGTGCATGTGTTTAGATAACAGAGGACACACGCAGCTTTCTGTCGAGCCTGCCTTCTTGTGATTTACGGCACACAGTCACTGTTCTTGGTGTGTATTTTTAACACACCTACTTTGGGAATTCGTGTAAAATGGACATTGCAAAAAGATCAAACACATCAAAACCTCCAGTCGTGTCCTTGTTCGTTCAGTTTTCCTGAGGTGAAAACAACCCCCAACGTCAAACACAGATCATTTGAAGTAGTAGTAGTCTTTTGTGTGTGTGTGTGTGTTTAGTACACAAACCACACCTGAGTGAGACGCATGGTCCAACGAGTCAGAACTGACTATCACCTGAATGTGGCTTGTTTATACAAAGCAGTCACTACAGAGGAATAGCAGCGGACGTGTGCCTCGATGTGTATTTTTAGTAAAACATACGCGCTAAATGAAGTCCAAGATGCAAAATTGCACATGTACCAACACTGCTGCTGTCTGATCTGTCCGAAACATTAAAATTTGAAGAAAAAAACGAGTTTCTAACATTGAAGAAATAGTCATTTTTCTTTATGTCTGCCTAAGATAATCAAAAATGTTTGTTTTGTAAGCGATAATGAGATGTGGAGACTTTAAATAAAGTTTCACTGTGATATGTATTTATTGTTTTGGTGCTCTTTGTTATCCGCATGATGATGTGTGTTCTCTTTTCTGTTGTTTAAATATGTATTTGCTTTTATCGCCTGAAATAAAGAATATTAATTAATCGGTAACAAAGAATTCAAACAAATCAAATTTGTTAGCCTATCTGCATGAGGGTGAAGCATAACTATTGTTGCTAAATTTACCTGCAGTTGACCACTGGTTGAAAACAGTTTCACTAGGTCTCAAAGTCTGTTTACCCCTCAAATAGTGATTCCTGAAGCATGACCCTCTGTCGTTGGGGTTTACATTAGCATATGGTGAGTTGTTACAGAGATATTCAGTTGAGGTTATGGGAAGAGGAAACACAAATCAAAAGGAGATTTCAATACAACATTATTTTTTAAGTGTCCTGATAAATGATTTAACCTTTCAGCAAATCAAATATGAATATTTTCGGTCGCAAAGATCCTTTCAGCAAATCAAATATGAATATTTTCGGTCGCAAAGATAGGAAGTGTAAAACAAATTTGCAACAATCATAGATTAAATTCTGACAAAGTAACAGGATCACCCTTCCTTCCTTCCAGCCTGTATTTTTTCACATGGAGGCCTCACACAGACGTGCACACCTCTTCAGACTGTTTCAGCTGTGACTCAGTCAGGGGCCACACAAACATTTGGTCACATGGTTGATTTACGGTTGGACTTGAAAGGTCACAGTTGGTTGGGCTGCACAGCGGGGCTCGTAGTCCACCTAAAATGGCTGCTACCACGGTAAAACTCACCTTAAATCACCTTAAATCCAAAAAAAAGGGGGTTGCTTTGAAATAAGGCCCCACAGAATACTGAGCATGTGACACTGGTGTAAACAGATTATTTATCTAACTTCATTTAAGACTGACTTAAAGTGACAGTTTTGCTTTGCAAATTATTATATCAAAGTCCGTGTTAAAAAAAGTGTCTATGATAAGTGTGATATAACTTCAATAGCTAAAACCAGTCTCAGTATCAATTCAGTCAAGGTGCAGAACAACAGTTAACAGCATTAACAGTCTGACAGAAGATCATACAGTGATCAAACTGCAGTTAAAAGCACAGGTCACAGTAGTCGCTAATCTGCCTTGGTCTCGGCAGCAGGGGGCGCTGCAGCTGAAGATACCAGTCTGGCAGCTTCATCCTGGGGCTCCACTGGCCCCTCCCCGCCTCCTTCCTCCTCATCCTCCTTCTCCAGGCCCATTGGAGGCTGTCTTTGTGCCACAGTGTGCCTGGAGCGAGCCCTGTGCCTCCGAGGGTGGAGGAAGAGCGCAGGGTCCGGCATCGCCGTGGGCTCTGCAGGGCCCATCACTTTCTCTATGGGAACACACTCCCGTGCACGCTCCACTCTCGAAGATGCCCTTGCACTCTTACGTTTGGGTTTAACCACAGGAGAGGAAGGTGAGGCTCCTGACGGCATCTGTGGAGAAACAGAGTTCTGCTCGGCACCATACTGGGCCCCCTGACTGTTGGCTCTGGCGAGGAGTGCCTGCCTCTGCTGCATCCGCTGGTGGTGCAGTTTCTGCCTGGCAGCGTGCAGTTGGAAGGAGAGGTATGCTGCTGCCTCGGTTTGTTTCTGCAGCTCCGTGTTAAGGATGGTTGAACAGTGGCTGCGGCGTTTGAGCTCCTCCAGGAAATGGCGCTCCTTTTCCTTGAGATTGGCTCTGAGGGCTCCCACCAAAGCTCCTTTGTGAGTCAGCTCCTTACGAAGCTCTCCTAAGGTGCATTCCCGCTCGGCCAGATGGTTTTCCATGTGACGACAGCTAGCCTCCAGGATCTCCTCTTCCTCCTGTAGCTCTGACACAGAGATGGACCACAAGTGTTAATTATAAACACAGTGTTACAGGTTAAAAATCAGATCATGAACCTCTTTATAATCAAATTCAGCTGACTTCATTCCCTTTCTATAGTGAACACTATCATTTAAATAAGTCTGCTAAGACGATAAGCAGGCTCTTACTGTGACTCGTTCAAATCAAAGTAAGATCCACAGTCACGCCAGATACATTTTATGGTGTTCATTAAACAAAAGAATAACAAAAAACTTAAATTTCCATAAAGTGACAAAATTAGATTAGACCAAACTATATAAGACGGTTAACAGAAAACATTCAAGCCATTCAAGGTATCTTAAGATTTTTTTGAGTCCTTTACTGCTGGTTATGCTGCACCACAGGTACATGACACACTGCACGTAAAGCTAGTCCTTGCAATCTGATATACCCTCACATCAAAACAGTCCACTTCTATAATATCAGCTCGTGCTGATTCAGGCATTGTTCCCAAGAGATCATAACACTACTCCTTGAGGCCCCCCTCTCCACATGAACTTCAACCTCTCTGCCAAGGTCAGGCTTAATGCAGTATACTGCTTATTGTTTTTTTTTTTTGCTTCTGTAGACAACCTCTGTGCTCTTTCATTCCAGTAAAATTCCCCAGAGGAGAGCGATGAAAAGTCAGTGCAGCAAACTGAGGGCTGACTGAGCTGGAGGAGAAGAGATTACATCCACAGAGGCCGGCACTGATGCCGCTGTCCATAGAAACATGTCAGGTTAGCTGGGCAGGAGAATCCCAAAATGTAAAGGGAGGTTTGAAGAGTACTGGAGGTGAAACTTTAAAGCCTAGAATCTATGTTAGGTTTAAATATAATCAGTGCTTCATATGTTAAACGATAAAACCTTTGGGTCTGAGGTTGAATCTACTAATAATATTACTCTTAAGTGCTTTTCCATCTGTGATTTTCTTCTTCTAGTATCCCTTTCCTTCCTTCTATTTCCTCAATCCTCATCTTCCAGGATTGATCCTCCGAGGACCGATCAGTCTCAGGTTTTCTGTCGCCCATCACCACACCCAGGTTGAGCTCATATGCTAACTATAGCCCACAATACCTAATGTGATCTTCATATCCTTCCATACCTCTCTCTAATACCCCTCCTCTCCCCTCCTCCATGTCTGCAGCTGACTGCACGCTGCCGCCTTGTCTTTTCCCTTAATCGCTCCCTCTCATTACCTCCATCTCTCTCTCTCTCTCTTTCTCTCTCCTTTCCCTGGCTCTACGTCTCTCTTGTTCTCAGCAATGTCTGTAAGTAGACACCCCCGCTGGGACGACGAGGGAAAAACGAGAGCAGGAGAGGAAAAAGAGGATGGATCAATTTGTCAGGGTGGGAGGAGGAACAGAGGGCTGTGCTGTATTGATGGACCAGGGGATAACCTGTCCTGGTAAAGGAGACGGGGTCTAATGGCTGAGTAATGCAGCCAAGCACGACTTACTCTCTACAACCACATACACACACATTCACACAATCTTTTGACTTCTCGTTTCCTGTCTGTCTCTAATTCGCTGTGACAAAATGGTGCCTATCTCCGCATCCCTGCATCCAGACGCCACAAACGGCCAATGTCAGCTATGAGCCAAATATGTTGAGGCATGCTGTCTCTGCAGCACAGCGAGAGTGTGCAACCCGCATATAGCTGTGATAGAAATTACACATATGTGTATAGATAATAGACACATACAGGGAAACAAAGATGCACTTTAGACCCTGTATATTATATGGAGGCCTGCAGGGTGGGAAGAGGGAGGAGGGTGGCTGACATGGATCTATCCCCTGGGGGATGGGAGGGTTGGAAAGAGGCGCAGAGGGATGCGGATGTAGGTTTATGGTGGACATGTGTCTGTCTTTCTACAAGGAAATACAACAGGAGCAAATACAGCTGGGCACAGACGGACAGCTGGTTCATGACGAAGGTGGGTGAGGAAAAAAAACCAACAGATGAAGGCGGATATTAGCACTGAGAGGATTTTTTTTTCAACAAACCTATTTGGCTTCTGCCTGGAGGGTTCACCTTCAGCTCACTTGTCAACTCTGAAAAACACAGGAGGAAGACACAAGACAAAGAAGCAGTTAGAGAAACAGAAATACAAAATACAAACTGTTAGAGCTTAAGTAGAGATGCTGAGCCGTGCTGAAATGTCTTAATAAAGCTGTAAGCTGACATTTCCTGTTTGCTGTAGCTGGTTAACAAAACAGATGCTTGAGTCACTTTTTCAGCGAGCTCATACATACTTTATGAAGCCTGAATCTGAAACTTTACATCAAAGACTGTGAGACTTGGCCAATAATGTTATACTACTTGTCACAGTGTGGAGAAAAACTTTCTTTACTGTAACCGCATTCTGCCCTGAAATCAATATCTACTTTAAAAACTGGCTGTGCAATCTGTTTCAAGAGGGAATGCAAACCAAACAATTAGGAACAACACCCCCCAAAAAAAGCCGAAAATGCTTGACATAAAGCAACGTAAGCAGAGTTTATCAAAACATCTGATGTAGCTGAATAACCATTTACACTGTGTCGTACCAGATGTCAGACGGATTTAAAACGTTTTTTTTGTTTGTTTTAAATATTCTGCAGATTGATGGATTATAAAGGTGACATGGGTGACACGGTGTTGCTGTGGTTTGCACTGACTAACAGCAAAGAAGGGGTCCTGCTTTAAACCCAGCATGTTCTCCGTGTCTGTGTTGGTTCTCTGCGAGTACTCCAGCAGTCCAAACACATGCAGGTTTATAGGTTAATTGACTCTTGGTTGTCTGTTTCTGTGTGTCTGCTCTGTGATGAACTGGTGACCTGTCCATGGTGTACCCTGCCTTTCACCTCACGCCAGCTACGATTGGTTTCATCCCTGCAAAACCTGATGAGGATAAGTTTCTAGAAAAATGGATGGATGGATGAAGGTGTAAAGGAGGTTTACTTCTGCTGTGTGTCGTATTGTGCAGTTTGTGTTTCTTCTGATTTGTTGTACTAGATTATTTTTATGTCTTGCATTAGTGGACGACCTTTGCATCCATTTGTCTTGTGCCATAAAACCATGGAGAGACAGGCACTGGACACAAAGCAGCTTACCCAGCAGAATAAAACTGCTTTGATCACGATCATGATTGTATGACTTTTAGCATATATTATTTATATATTTTATCAGCATTATTCAGCAGTGTAGGAAGTAGAAATAGGGCTGAATGATGCTACTGTGAGCCAACATGATGAGGATTATCCAAATATCTGACACACTTTTTAGATAGTGGATGGATTATATCTCATGTCAGTGCAATACAGCAACTAATGGCTCGTGTTTTTGAGAAGATAATGGCTCAGACCGGCTATTAGCTGTGCTGGAGTGTCCCTGTTAAAAAATATTTCAGCTTAGAGTCTCTTGACAGGTTTGTGGGGGTCAGACTGTTGGTCCTGTCTGGCCTGTCAGTCATTTCGATGGTAATTCGGGGATGTCTGACTGCAAATACATTTCTACAATCAACTTTCAGCACACACTCAAACACAAATGTGTGTGTGTGGCTCCATTAATTTTTAGAGGAATGTGGCAGATTTGTCCTATTTCAATACCCCACAGCCAGAATATAGGCCATGGATGATGACTAGTTTCATTTTAAATATGTAACTCTCTAATAATACTCACTTAGTGTGATGTTTACTAAAAAATATAAGTAGAAGTTATAGTACTAAAAATAAGGAAACACAAATATGAATATGTTTTGCATTTTGTAATGGAAAAAGATCACTGTGGAGCAGCAGATGTGTTATTCCTAGCCTCTCTTCTCCTCTTGCTCTGCCTGTCACACCCTTCCTCCTTCCCACTGCAGTCAGCATATCACGCCCACCCGTGCAGCTGGCATGAAGAGAGAACAAGGGTAGGGCGATAGACAGATAGGGAGAAAGATAGGAGGGAAGAATGGAAGGACAGGGAGGAGAAGGAGGCGGGAGGACTTGCTGATTACTAGTTAAGTACTGAACTGACTGCCAACGGTGGCAGACTTTCAGAGCTCCTGTTTTCAAGCTATTATCTTTATTCACGAGCGGCAGAAGCACTCGTGAAGTTAATTTAACTGCAGGAATTCAGCTTTAGGAACTATTTCTTGAAACAACCGTCAAACAATGAAAACGAGGAGCTCAGCACATCGCAGCATCCAGAGTGTGTAACGCTTTGTAGGTCAGGCTTATCTCCTACAGCCACACCGAGCATTCAAGGTTTTTGTTTCATGGCTCGACCTTGAATGTTGTAATACAGATATCTTTAAGGACATACACGCACACACACACACCTAATTGATTTCTATGGCACACAATAAACATATTATATCAGAGAAAACGCCCCTCATTTTAAATTGATTTAGCTCGTTGTTCAAGGAGACAAGAGGCGCGAGTGCCGTTATGCTGATGAGGAAACACTGAGAGTTTGGAACAATACAAGAGAGGTCAGCAGTACAAAGGCAGAGCTAATATAGACGGCAACATCGTCAGCTTAACCTTGCAGTAACCTTCCAGGCTCCACATTAGTGAGCTGGCAGCAAACACTTATCACACCTACAAACTGCATTAGCCTATCAGCGTCTAGCCTCACAGCCAACCTCCGCACTCTTCATCACTTCAATTTATATCTGTTGAAAATCATCCAAAAACTGAGAAGGACTGCGAGTTATACAAGCTGTCAAAATGTATAAACATAGCCTGGTAACAGGGAGGATAGCTGTGGCCGCTGCCAAACAGTGATTATAAGGAGGATTTCAGATTTTGTAGATTATTTATAGAAACTGCAATTTGTTTATTGCTGACATTAAACTATTGATCCGTGAATTAGCTCCTCATGTGAAAAAATGACAGCTTCACCTACATTTAGGATCATAATTACATTTTTGAGAGTTTGCACTTTTCCCACGGAGCAACCTCTTTGCCTCTCCGCGGTCAACTTTCACAAAGTTTCCCAGAAAACTGCAGCACTCGAAAAACAACATCTGCTTAGAGGTGAACGTCGAAGGGACAGTGGACAACAACATCAACCCCTGTGCTTAGCCAGACACAGCTCAGTGCTCAGCTTCAGTCGCTTCTATTAAAAGACCACAAACCAAGCCAGAAGTCTCGGTTTAGTCCAAATTAGGACAATTAAAGAAAAGCCTTCTATCTCCTAAATTAAAGACAAAATCTAAACGTATCCATGCATGTATCTTCAGCAGGCTCGACTGACTGTAACGCTGTCTTTACAGGTCTGTCTAAAGTCGATCAGACAGCTGCAGCTGCTTCAAAACACTGACGGTGGAGTACTCACTAAGACCAGAGGAGTTGATCACATCTCTCCACTTCTCAGATCTTCAAACTGACCTCCCAAAGAAGTGAGTTTATAATTTCACTGCTGATTTATAAAGCACGGAATGAAAATATGTGTCTGATCTGCTGCTATATCATAAACCATCCAGACCCTTCAGACAGTCTGGGACCGGTCTGCTTTCTGTCCACAGTGTCCAAACTAAACAAAGAGAAGCAGCATTCAGTTTTTTAATGTGTCACGTATCTGGAAGGACTTCAACTCTGCTCCAGCTCTCTGTATGTATTGTATTTTATCATATAAATCCAACTGAAGTATCTTTTTAGTTTGTCTTTGTGCATCTTTTCTTAATGCCCTCTATGTTGAAATGTTGTTCAAAGGTGCTATATAAATAAACTCGCCTTGCCTTGCACAGTGGAAATCCACGCAGATGCATAGCGGCTATTTGTTCTTACTGAACTTCACTTAAAAACAGACTCAAAAAAACAGGTTTTCACTCTGCCATCATAAGAAGCTTTAAAAGACGCTTGAGCGTGGTGTGATATTATTATTACATATATGCAAATGCAGTCACCACATAAACCTCTGAGGAATGTGGAAATGAAAGGCTTCGTTATAGGCAGATACAAACTAGAGCGCAGAATAATGGCACCATTTATATTTGTGTTGAGTTTGTTGCCACAGAAATGCAGTGAAGCTCTCTGGAGACTTCTTCATTGATTAAATTGATTTTCATGATGGGAAAATGACTGTCTTTCTCAAGGTTTGGCCAAACATTGTCCTGTTTTCTTGGAGCTGACAGTGCACATAAACATAAATTGAATGCCATTAGGATAAAGAAAAAAAAAAGACAAACAATCTGCAAAAAGTGTGATTTGGGCTGTCCTTTGTGCTCACAATGGGAGACCCAGAGGGAGACGAGAGGACGAGTAAACAGTAAGATATACACACACTCTCTTTGTTGGTGTGTTAGTGTCTCTCTCTGTCTGTCTCTCAACACCACACACACACACACACACACACACACACACACTTGCTGTAACCAAGCACAGCTTTATTGACCAGATGTGGTCTTGCAGCTCAGCTACAAAGTGATGGAGGGGGTCGTTTTCTACACAACTGGTCACATTGGCTCCGAGCCATCTCACCCTATCTGTCTCACACATATACGCACACACACACACACACACACACAAACCCTCCCCCCCTGCTCTCCCCACCTATTTGTTAAACACAATCCCATTCATATGGATTACTAAAGCTTTGGGATCTATGGATTAACCATGATGAATATGTTTGCATGTATCTCTCTGAAGATTGTTTGAGCATTGTGCGTTTGTCTTTATACTGATTCAGTCAGATAAGGAGGGCTTCTTCCACACACACCTCTTCCAGGTTAAATATTAATTTTAGGGTAAAGAGCAGGAGCCGGTTAAAGTAAAGATGAGCCTAACATGTAACAATGAGAGTAAAGGATAAGAAACGCCTTCAGGAGATTAATGAAATTAGACAGAACATCACCTCACATGTGTAGTGATACAAACGTGTGTGTGTGTGTGTGTGTGTGTGTGTGTGTGTGTGTGTGCGTGCGTGCTTGATTAAATGGATGGCATATCCATTAGGCCAGAAACAGGAAATGATGTAATCTACAGGAATTGTAGCATGACATCACCATGTAGTCATTCTAGTCTGGCATTGATTGATGCTGCAGACACACGTTAGATGAACAATGGAGCCTGCGTGCATGTGTGGGGTCTTTATTTGTATGAATAAAATAAAAAGGCACAGCAGATTAGAACAACAGCATCTTACGTTTCCCTCCAAAACTGTGAGTCAGATTAGAGTGAAAGCAAGATATAAACATCAAGAATATGTGGGCGCAGGCTCATTAAAAATGAGTTCTTACCAAAAATACATCAAGCCTGTAATTAAAAATATTCTCTCTGTGGGTCAATGAGACGGGTCTGTGCAAATAAATAAGCAGCAAAAAAGAAAAAGCAAGAAGAAGAGGATCAACCAAAGGAATACTTCAGTTAAATATGAGCTCATTAGAGCGTAAATAATTATGAACACAGACCTTCAAACAAAAGATGCTCAACATTATCCGTTTCTGGCTTCCTGAATGTGAGAATCTGCTGCTTTTCTTTGTCATATATGTTTACAAGCAGCCTGAAGACACTGGGCATTTTCCATCATTCTTTAATTACAATTAGAAAATATTTCTAAGACCAAGAGCTCTTTAGTCTTTAGTATTAGTGACATACATCTAGTGTAAACCCTTATTGTGAAGTGGAATAGTAGTTTAAGTAAGTCACCTTCTTCTTGGCCCACTAACACATATGCACACACAGTAACAACAACAGCAGCAGCAGCAGCAGCAGCAGCAGCAGCAGCAGTGTGGTCCTCACCTGAGCATCGTTTCTGCAGGGAGAGGATCTCCAGGTGGAGGCCGTGGAGCAAAGTGAGGTGCTCCTGTCTGAGAAACACCACGCTCCTCTCCACACTCGCTATCTGCCGAGACAGGCTGCTCTCATCACCCATGGCCGAGTCTGGAGAGGCAAGAGAAAGAGGAAACCAGAATGGGATGGGCGATGGGCGAACTTCAGATTACATTGTGAAGCACTTTCTCATACTGTGAACATTGCTTATGTCAGCCACAGTGAGAGGGAAGTGCAAGTTCTTTATTGAGGTCATGTGGGAGGTATTGATGACCAGAGAAATCAACAGAAATGAGAGACACCATGCGTCTCTTCTCTGGATTCAGATCAATAACCATTTATTTCATTTGATATTAAGTCGATGCTTACCTTTAAATTTATGTTAGGTACCAAAATCTAATAAGGGTTATAAAAGCGTCCGATCTGGGCATGCTGGTCTCCAGTGCTGGTCCAAATCCTGTCGGCTGCGGCATGCACCCAAAGACATTTTATCTGAGGCGTGAAAGTGCTTTTCAGCCGCATGTGACGCCGTTTGATTAGAGGCTGGATAGCTGCGTAAAAATGCAAAAGCACCGCCACCATGCATGGCACCGAGCTCCCCCTCTGCTTGCTGCTGCAACATCCGCGTCGATCATCCTTTTTTAAGAGGAGGAAGAAGAAGAAGAGGATGTTTTCAAATGGGTCGATATGAAAGCCCACGAGGAAAGTGCGCAGTCCATTTTTCCTACATGCGCACCTTTTCTTTCCTCGCCCACCGACGGACCGACTGACAGACACATCAAGCTGCCTGCTGCTGAGCAGCCAAACGATGAAAACAACCCACAGTGAGCAGAACACGCGAGAACATCGTACGACGGAGTCAGCGCCACAGCTGATTGGAGGGAGCAGCCCTCCCGATCAGCTGTGCGTCCACTCCGGAGAGGATCAATGCAGAGCGCGTGGGAGCACAAAGACAAACATAAAGGCACAAAATGTGACCAATTAAATCACACCTAATGCAAATGAGTGAGATCAATTATGTTAGAGAGGATTTCAGCACTGTGGAGAGAGACAGGGCCAGGCTGCTGCAGTGCTACTCAACCTGCGGCCCGTGGACCTCAAGGGGACGTCTCATGAGTTCTACTGTCTGAAGTCCTTTGGTAAGGTGGCCCTGAGAGAAAACACATGCAAATAGATGAAATTATGGAAGCCCCAAGCGGTCATACATTCATGTATTTTATTTCTTCTAAAACGAGTTAATTCATTTGTTGTCAACAGATCCTGAGTTATTTATGTCGAAATAACAAATGTTGTTATCGCCTTATTTCAGGATTGTTTTCTGGAAAATTAATAATAATTTTAATTAATTAATTTGAGAAGGATATTATAGTACACTGGTTCTTAAACTGTGGTACGAGTATCACTTTCCTGTAGTGGTGCTTAGAGGAATCTGTGAAACGCATGTAAAACCATTGACAACATTTTGAACTAGATTCAACTAGGGGATCCCTGGAATGTGATTTAAAATAAGTTTTGCATTTCTTGAAATATTTCCAATATCAATATCAGCCTGATACGTAGACATGTTCATTCACATGGTGTGCACATACACCCATGATATGGATACTAAGATACTAGAGAGGAGGTGAAACAGCTCCACATCGGTCTTTCAGCCTTTTATTTCACCAAGCTTGCGCCAACGACTAAAAGTCAGTCCAAGATTTACTCTTGTCCAGTGGCTTCTTGCTCGTTTACTCTCTCCTTTCCGCTTTTGAGCTTCCTCTGTCAACTTCCCCTTCAGTCTTTTCGCCTCTGTTATTATGTCCGTGGAGGCTGCTGAGCGCTTACACAGCTCCGGTTCTAGCACGACACAGGCTCCACTCCCAGTCAGCATATGCCTCGGGCCTGAAATACTCCTCTTCCCGTTTGTCCAAAACGCCTGTGGTACAAACACTCAGCTCAATCCAAGCAGCGCAGTCAACAAACTGAGGTAACATTAGCTAACAGCAGCTACAGTTTGCAGTTTACTTTACTGTCCATTAGGACTTTTATTTAAAAATGTTGTTATATTCATAAATATTGTTATATCTAGACCTTGACCTGATTGATTCTGATTACTTTTTAACTATAACTTAACCTATAACTTTTTCACTATGTAACTACAGCTGTTAAGACAAATGCGGTGGATTAAAAACTGTGTTTGTGTGTCAGTGAAAAGAAAACATTTATTCCTTTGAACTTTTATTTTAACGTTGAACAAATGTTATTATACAAACATATAAATTGGAGTTTTAATTACAAAACAGTCTCTGCCAAAACATGAAAAAATAAAACTGTCATATTTACGATTAAAGACAAAATTCTGTGAAATGTGACACTTTGAGAAAGCTGATGATTTTGCTTTCACGACCTCAGGTGGTCTCAGTGGCTTCAGTGCTCCACGTTTTTGTTTTTTTTGTAAATAAAGGGATTATAAATCCTCGACGAATCCACACAGTGTCAATAACCTTCACTGAATTTCATTTTCTTAATAATCACAAACATTTTACCAATCACCAGGACAAAAATAAGTATTTGAACCATTTTTTCTGATTCGCCACTAATGTAGCTATTAAAAAAGATACAACACGTGTATTAGAGATGATGACGAATATGAGGCAGTGTGGCGTTTGGAGTTCATAACCACTGCCAGTTTCTCAGGAATTGGAGCGCAGAGAGCAGTACGGTGACCTTTGCCAACATGACAGGGATATGAGAAGGCATCTCAACTTGCCTGCTACTTTTTTTTTCATCACAATTCCTAAAAGCACAGAGCAACATAACAAACACAACATGGTATCACACAAGTGTACTGTCAATATCATTACAGCCTTATACAACACATTTACAAATATAAGCTTGCTTGTTAGAAAGAACTTCAATTGTCACCAGTCGTCTTCACGATAACCACGAAGCTAAGCTGCCCAAACATTTTGAAGAATTGAAATAGAAAATCTACATTCCCAATAATCCAAATTTCATCGTCTTTAAATAGTGATGCTTCTTTAGTGCAGTGATGTCTTGATTTTAACATGGACAAAGAAATTTGGGGACTGTGCTAACAGCAGATTATAAATTAACTTGTGTGTCCTTCCTTTCCTTCAAACTCAAAGCACGGTGTGTTCATGTGTGTTCATGCCTGGTTTTAGGGCTTCGACATGAACACTTTCAAGATGAGCTTAGCCTTTGTCGACACTGGGTTCTGAAAATATTAGCAGGGGAACTAAACTAACAAAAAAAAATGAAGACCCAAAGCGTCACAATGCCACGACAATGTCCTATTTATATTCAACTATTCACAACAGGGATATTCGTGTAACATCGTGTTCATTTTACCTTTAATCCACAACTTCTTTTTAGCACATATAAATTACAAAAATACACAGTTTAACTCCCCAAACAATGAATACACACACACACACACACAAAACAAAAAAATGGCATCATGCCATATAAGAACTGTAATGCTATGATGCAAGCAGTAAGAGTAGGCAACCTTGTAGCAGCCGTGTGTATAACAGTTTGCTGTATTCACAGATCTCAGACCTGTTTATTTAAAGACAGACCTCAGGAAATCCTCTGCATCTATCTGTGCTTATTGGCAGCTTTTAAAAAAAACAAAAACAAACAAAGGCAAGAGGCACAGATCTACAAAGACGTCACAAAATAAAGACATCTCCGGTGTTACTGTCACTGAGGTAATGTTAAGGAGAGTGCTGTCCTCCATAGGCCAAATGAAGAATAACAACTTCAGCCTGTCTGAAAGCTCCTACTGCAGACTATACACCATCACGAGCCATTGAAAACATTGTCAGTTTGTACTGCAGCGCTATCTACTGCCGTAGATAGTAGTCGTTTCGTTGGTGATGACTTACTCGATTATTTTATACACATGACTTGGTTAGTTAGGACAGTACAGTACCAATTGTATTTAAGGATTACATTGTATAATTATAATTAACATAAAGCCTGCTTATTTTTTCATGCTTTATAAATTCTTTCTCCTAATTTCAATCTAATTTTGCACGAGTTGTTTAGTTACCAAACATCATGCAGTTTCCACTGCAAATCTGATCTGTTTCATTTAAATGCCACAAACTTTTTTTGTATTTATTCATCACATATTCTCTCACTCAGTCAGGATTGCTGGATATCCTTCTTCTTCTTCCGTCTACAGACAGATATAATCTTCAAATATACTTTAATTCCTTTACGATTTTCTTCTCTAATAACCTGCCAAACACTGACAGCAAAGCTTGTGTTACAAAGAGGTAAAGATTTGTTACAAGCTTTCTGAGGTAGCAGGTGTTTTTTTAGTTGAGGAGATTTGGTGGAAAAAGTAAAAAACAAACAAAAAAATAAATGTACCTCTGCAGTGTTGGTTTTTAACAACAAGAGGGTTTGAATCCCATTTTTTACACAGTGGTAAATAAATGTCATTTTTAATAACCCTCACCGGTATATAATGAACTAAAAGGTTATTCTTACATGCAACTAAAGATATTTTTGTTTCTTATATGGAAATATACACAAGTGTTGGTGAGTTCATTTTACAAACAGCATGTCTGACACATTTTAGCTCAAACACCCTGTGGGACGATAAGGCATTTGGTGCTGTTTTAATAAAAGGCCTTATATTATTCATCTGAAAAACCCTCCGTCTAGCATTAGTGAGGCTCTAATAGCACTTAAGAATGACTGGCACATGTACAGAAGCCTAAAAACTACAAATAAATGTAGCTTTTAGCATAATAGCTGTGTGTGATTGCCTTTTGATTACACCTTGTATGTATGTACCTGTTCAGGATGAAGTATCCCTGTAATATATCACACACATAAGCAAAATGATACCAAATCTCTGCCACAGGGTGTTAACATACAGTAAAGAGTTGTGTGTTGTGTTTATGAATCTGATCCTCGTGTCTCTTCCTCCTCTCCTCTCTACATCTCTTTCTCTTTCTTGGTCTTGCTGCTCTTCAAGAAGTCGCTCCTGAGTAGCCGACAAAACAGGACAATATTCATGACCGTCATGATGGCCATACCCACACTGCCCAGTGTGTAGGCCAGGAGGGGCACCTTGTCCCTGTTGAGCACCAGCCAACGGGTCATCCAGGCCAGCGTGTTGATGCGAAACACCACGTACGTGCCCAGGTTGATTATGCTGTTGACGCGGTACAGCGTGCCTTTGGCGATGTTGGCCATACGCAGCATTTGTCTGAGGTGGAGGAACACTGAGTTGATCTCCACCAACAGGGCCACCACGGCAAAGCCAACGTAACGGCAGGACAGCACAGAGAGGCCGAAACAGGTGATCACCTACAGAGGAAGACAAGGATGAGGAAAGTTACTACAGAAGTCCAACAAATCAAATATTTTCAACATGTATTTAACAGTATTGGTAATACATAATTTCCCCAAAGATACTAGAGTGATATATATATATAGTTTGCATGGGTTCTCTCCAGTCCAAAGACATGCAGGCGAATTAATCCACATATTGATGCATCACTAATTTATTTTTCATTAATCCTTTTTCATTGTTTCATAACACAAACATAAGGTCATTCTGTCACATAGAGAAAGGCCCCAGCCGAGGTTCGAACCAGGAACCTTCTTGCCGTGAGGCGACAGTGCTAACAAGTAAACTAAATATCCATAAATTTTATTTTTGTCTTTATTTAACAGGACAACTAAAGATAGAGAGTGGACAACATGCAGCAAAGGACCACAGGTCGCTGCAGTAAAGTACACGGGGTGCACACTCCACCAGGTGTACCAGGCTACTAGGGCTCAATGATAATTGAATGTCTTTAAATCAGGGCGATTCAGGTCAAATCAAATCTTATCATTTCCATATTTACACTGCCTTTCAACGCTGATGTTTTAATGCTTTCTTTTACAGTATATTACTTAATGACCACGTGAAAGGACATTGCCCCCATGACTCATTTCTGCTGAGCAGTGCTTATGAAAGCCTGTTTGGTAACAAAAAGAAAATCTCCACAAGATGGCAGCAACGTCACTCAAAACCAGTCTGACAAAACAGCAAACCCAACAAATCTTTACACTAGTCTTTACACACTGGGGAGTGAGATTAAAGGATTTTGGACGGTGTCTGACATGTTGTGACAGAGGTGGACGCTGCAGTTTAACACATTCACAGCAGCTGTGTTGCAGGTACAAAATCTGGATGACAGAAATGTGTTTATACCAAAAAACAAGCTGTTCAGCCAACTCTCCACAGGAGCTGGCACCCACAAACACTGCCCGCTTCATTCACACTCAGAGCACACTGAAAGTGAGGCAGGAAGACAAACTGTGCTCAGACAGACTGTACTTTAGTTTCAGACTTGTTACCATCGAAGCTGCCATGTTTAGAAATAGAAATAGAGCGCAGTGAAAAGGAGACAGTGAAAGAGCACCAAAGCAAGCAACGTGTTTTAGTTAATACAGGTCATGGGATACACTGTGCTGTGAGAGAATGACCATTACCATCAGTCATGGCTGAGTTGGAGAAGGATCTTGTGTTTGTTTGTGTGCGTCTAAGGTCACAGGACGCCTTGTGTATTGCAGCACACAGCACATGAAGAGAGTCAGCACCACACTAACTGGCTCTTACGTTATGTATTCACTGTAATGGATGTGACCCTGACTCAAAAAAAGTTCAAAGTTCAAAAGGTTTTCTACACATTTCACTATCTGTGAAAGCCTTTAAACATTTATAAACATTTATAAACAAGTGCACCCTTGTTGTAATTGCTTGTTCGTTAGCTGTTCATAAGTCAATTGAAAATTTGATTTTCAATTTTCAATTTGAAATCCTGTCATGGCTTTAAGTGTTTGTCAAGGCTCTCAATTCTCGTACTTCTGCAGTTACACTTACACTGTTATTCATGGAAAAATCCAGTGTATTGTGAGTACCCGGGTGGTGCACTCATAACGGTCAAAAGTGTGGAACGCTGGACACTTCTTGCAATCAATGGTCGCCATTTTTGCCGCATTTCAGAAGGGGAAGGACCACCAGCATTGTGAGGAAACTGCTGGAGCTGAAGTGTTTGTGATGAATACGTACTTGAATTGAGGCAACACTAACCTGCTGAAATTAAGCACCCTACATAGACTACATAGTGGACAAGTATACTTAACAGAAGGATCGGGATTAAGACACGGCTTCTTAATCCCGATCTTCATCTTGCATGGACAGACATTGCCATCCTCAGGCCCTATTTGTAATTATTACTTCACTTTAACTTCTGTACGTGAACAATGGCAACAGTGGTTTGAGCAGCCTCTGACTCACACACACACACACACACCCCAACTAATCACAGGTCTTAATCAAAGCTTTCACCTGTTGCCATGTTGTAATGACAGTGATGACGAACAATGCAGCTGGATTACGATGACGTCAGTGAAAGCACCATATTTAGCGACACAAAAACACTGCCTCATCGAAGCCAGTGTGTGTTGGGAGGGAAAAACAGTTATGACAACAGGACACAGTAAAAACAAATCCACACACACACACACACACACACACACACACTCACAGATATGTGAGATAACGCTGAAGTGTTGGTCGGTCAATCTGCTGTGACATTCCTCTGAGGCTGAACAGGTGCCTGTATGAGAGGTGTTAAAACTCTGCAAACAAGGTGTGTATCAGTATCTAGTCGGACTACTACTACTTTTGTGATCGTTACAGTCAATGAATCTCGTGGACTGATAAACAACGATCACTCACATGTTTGTTCTGTAGCTCAATGGCTTTCGTCCCAGAAAATGTCTAAAATAAAGTAAATAAAGACGACTATGATGAAAATGTTTAATGAGGTATGTTTTTTAGGATTTTTATTTTGTCTTTTTATAGCAACCTAAAATTCCACCTTAATACACCTCTATAAAATAAATACATGTATAAAGTTTCATGGGTTTCGTTGGCCTTAGTCAGTCCTCAATTTCTCGTCTCCAACTTGTGCTTCTGCTGCCCGATTTGAACACGTCCAGACATGAACACATTACCCCTGTGCTGTCATCACTCCACTGGCTTCCAGTCCGTTTTAAATTTGATTTTTAAACTTCTATTGTTTGTTTTTAATGCCATTAATTGGCTTGGCCCCCTCTTACTTGTCAGAGATTTTAACTTTTCGCAATTGTGGCAGAGCCCTGCGCTCTTCGGGTCAGCTACTGTTAGAGGTCCCTAGGTCGAGATTTAAACAGTGAGGTGATCGTTCTTTTGCCGTCGCTGCTCCCAGACTGTGGAACAAACTGCCCCCCGACATTCACACCACTACTGATCTCAGCCTTTTAAAATCGAAGCTTAAGACCCACTTTTTTAGATTGCCGTTCAATCCTGACTAGGGCAGTACTGTTTCTTAGGTGTACTCATTCTGTCTGCTCCTTTCTATGTATTTCTGGAAGGCTTTTAATACCCTGCAGCGCTGCAGCACTTTTAATTGTATTTGTTTGTTATGTATTGTTTTATGGCTTTGTTGTAAAGCACTTTGGGTACCGTTCAGCTATTGTAAAGGCCTATACAAATAAACTTGATTTGATTTTGAGTTAGAGTGAAATGATGTAAGATCCTTAACAAAAATGGGACAAAAATAAAATACAGTTACGCCGAAGGACAATATGCTCTGTCATGAAATCTCAAATCCTCCGCATCGTGATAGATGTGAAGCCCAACTCCCTCACACAAAAACAACCAAACAAAAAAACAGTAGATCTAAATCCAACATCTTTACGAACAAACATGGGAATCACGTTTCTTTAAAGTCTGTTCTGAGATGACAAGACAAGATATACAGACTGAAGAACATGTATGCTCTCACTCACTGTTTTCAGTTAACAACCGCAACACAAAGAAAAACAACACGTGAAGAAGTGGTGTTGAGTTAAAGAAAAGCAAAGGCACCAAAGACGCCAACAACTCTCAGCACCCTTTACTGTCACCCTGAACTCTGAAAAACAAGACCATACACTCAGATTAACCTGTGTGAATACTCACATAACACACTCCAAACAGCAAGACCAGGGCCACAGCAAACAGTGGTCTTTAGTGTGGCTCATTTCAAGTCTAATCTGATCTAGGAAGATAAAATGGAGTAGAACACGGGACGGGTAAGGTCAAAACAAACCGTTACACATGCTAAGGTACAAAGATGAATACAAATTTAGGAATCATATAAAAACAGGGGATGGTTCTTACAGTTTTTTAATTTAAGATCAGGGTATTGTTTTGTTCCTCCTGCACGTGTTTCTAGTTTTATGGTGTTCTTCCATCTTTTATGGTGTTTGAACATACTCTATCGTGTCATTTGTTACCTAATCTTTATATGAACACTGATAGTACAGTGGTTCACAGAGCCACAGCGATGATATAAAACATGCAATAAAGTTTGTGCCTTATGTCACAAAGACCTTCGCCCCACCTTTTCAAAGCTACCAACACTTATTGGACAAAATGTGGGCATCCTCCCTGACCAAAAGAGGTGAATGTGACCACTTGATGGTCATGAGGTGACAATGGCACCACAGGGCTCAGCAGCCAACCAGACACCAGCAGCTACAGTAGCCAAAACTCAGCCTGATTGCTCTCTGTGAGCGTAGATGCGGACCTCTAGTCATCTCCCACACCCTGTACTGGTGTCAGCACCCAAAGCTGAGAGAGAATCACAGTAATCCCCCTCTACGAGACCCTGGATCTATCGGATGATTAAATGAATTCAGCATTAGCTGGATTCGCCTCAATAAACTCAGCTGAAGCTTGGCTTTCACATACAGCAGCCCAGACACTATTGTCCAACTAGAAAGTGGATAGGCACACATGTGTGACATCCATCACATAACACATAGATGCTCCAGGAGTTTAACCACAATGACAGGATATTAATACAGATGCAACATTCCTGGTGTAGGTTTGGAGTGTGGGTGCAGTTTAAAGTATGAAATGTGATCGAGCGCAGCAACATTTTGGAGGCACCAGAACAGCTAATGGACCTTTTGGTTGGATTAATAAATCTGAATGTTTAACAGAAATGCTCAGAAAATCAGAAATCTTGCAACTGTTATACAATCCAAAGCTCTAAAACGGCAACTAAAGCATCTTGTGGTGATCTCAAGAATGAGCTTTCAATCTCGATTCCTGAGTTACACATGGAAAACAGTCTCATATAGTGTGGTATCAATAAATGCAACAACCTATATTAGCAAGCATTTGTGATATGGGGACTGACGTGGGTGATACTTAGGTCTGTATGCAATGGAAGAAGAAAGGAGTGTTACTTGACCTTTGGACTGTACCTATGTACATTAACCTACTGTTATATAGCCACCTGTGTAAAATCCAAGCAAAGGGCTGAAAAACAAAGTGGTGTGGGTGTTTGCTGCCTGCATTTTCTCCCTGTGGGCTCAATTAGATGTTCTCTACACCCTGGTGAGGGACCTTTACGTCCCACTTTCAGGGGGAAACACTGGGTGCTAAGATTGTAAGGCAATTATTGTAAACGGTGGCATAAACATGGTGAAACCCAGTAAAAAGAAAAAACAATCCGTAATCCTGAGTTTAAGCATCAAAAGGACGCAATGACCTGACCACAGGTCAAGCAAAAAGTGGGATAAAGTTCACGTGATAAGAAACAATCATGGTAATGCTAAACTTTATTTTTTTCAGCTTTTCAACTGCGGCAATCTTTATTCAGAAGGCAAGCTGACGGGAAACCCAAGTCGAGATAAAGCTGATAGAAATGATAAGTTTAGCCTCAAACAGGATCGCAAAGAAAGATAACACCTGAGAGGTAAATTCCTTGGTTGCTATGTCGAGATAAAAGCACCCACAGAAACCTTTTCTTGTCTCTATGGTCTTGTTATACAAGTGTGATATTTACTCCTATTTGCTCATATAAATAGTCTGTAAACATTTTATGAGTAAAGGTCCATAAATGTCATCATTTTCCATCTGCACATAAAACTAAAACATCGAGGGAAACTGGTCAGAAACATTTATTTTCTACCTATGTGTGTGGCAGAAGCATAATTTCAGCTTTAGTTGAGCTCCTGTGTTTACGTAGGCTAATGTGCTGCACCCATGAACCACAATCTGCGATGCAGACCAGGCCACAGCCAGTTCTGTCATAACATAGTGGTGAAGATGGTCTAAACGTGTGAGAAGCATTATCAAAGCATGTAGTGTTATGGCCTTTCCTCTCCGTCTGCAGGATTTTCAGGATCTTGCAGTCAAAGCTGAGCGTGCCTGATGCGGTAGCACCTGTTGAGCCTGTATCAGGCCACCCAGCACTGCTCTTAGTTTCTCTATCCGACCCCGAGGCAGATTATGGTTTGCTTGACATTTTTGCTGACCCCCCGACACCCACACACGCATACATCTTTCATATCCATACACTTCTTACACTGCAGATGCAGCAAAAATTCACATCCCATGCTTATTGTTTTGTATTTAAATCAAACTTGGCTCCTTATCGCACACTTTATTGTTACAATAGCCAGAGCAGACACAAAGGTAATTGAGGATTTCTATGTCAAACCAGTTTCCCTGCCTCTAGCTGATAACTCACTAGCTGGCTGACACGGAGGAGATTTTCAAGTTAGGTACCAGCGCAGCACGTTTGTAACAATGAGCGATGAATAATAATGAAAGCATGTGGAGAAAAAAAAAAGGGCGGTAAGGAAGGCAAAGAGAGGTCATTAACCCCCGGAGCTTGACACAGTCTGTACCAGTGTGTGTTGATGAGTTGTTCCATTAAAAATAAAACATGTTGCCTCTCGAGAGTCTCAGAGCAGAAAGGTCAAAGGTGTCAGGGTGATCTAAACAGGTGGGCAGAGAGTGGCTACACTCCAGCACAGAAACAGAAAACAGGGGGGGAGCTTTAAACTAGTTAGCACCCCCCCTCACCACAAACACACACCTGCCCAGGAAAGCAATATTTTCTATAACGCCACACAAGCAAGACATCGAGGCTCATGAGAACACATACACATCCATATTCATTAAGTAATGATTAAAGTATTCCAAACACATTTCTTTCTTTACTTTGTGGGTGTATGTCGTGTCTGTCAGAGAGCGCCCGAAGAGAATAAAAAACAAAGTCAGCAGTGGCTTTTCCGAAGTAATTTAAGCATTAAAATCAGCAAACCACAAACATTTAAGGTATGTCATCATCAGCACTCTGACGCATGGAAAAGTCCGCCTGTCACCTCATCCCACCAAAGCTAGCATGTAGGTTTTTAACCAGGGTTTGAATTGTAATAAAAAGGTGTGAGTACTGTGAAATTGCAGCCTGCACATGCAGCATTTGTAGAGAAGAGGTGTTTTATCTGGCTTTATTAAAATGTCCAGTGTGTAACATTTAAAGATGTTAAGTTATAGAATATGGTAGAAATGGAATATAATATGTTTTTATTAGTGTATAATCACCTGAAAATAAGAATTATTATGTTTTTATTACCTTACAATGAGTCTTCTATAGCTACATCTACACTTTGGGTCCTCTTCCATAGAGTCTGCCATGCCAAACCATCATGTTTCTATAGTTGGACAAACTGAATACTGGCTCGAGGGTCTTTTACGTTTTTGCGTGTTTTGCACACACTGTAGTTTCTTCTTCATACTAGGAAAGAGAGGGTGAGGCGAGGGTGTCACAATCAGTAACTTCAACTGGTCCTTTAAATGAACATAAATATGTCTGTGAATTAAAGAAGAATACTATCAAGTATATTATTACAATTATACTCAAAACTATACTTAAATGTAAGAGAAACGTCATGTTAATCTTTCATGTAGTGCATGATTCTGCATTGCGTACCGTGATCTCCTATTCTAGCTGTCAGCTGAGCACTGTGTCATCTTCTACCCGAGAACCCAGTCCTTGTTTTCTTTTTCTAGTCCACATATAAAAATGCTGATGAGGATGCACTCCTCATTGATTCCTTCTAGACTGTTTTGTCACTCTATTGGTTCCGGTCCTCTTTCATGACAGCAGTAATAAACAGTCTCTTTATTTTCATCCACCACATTCAAACACGATGACACATGACACACCTAATATTTGAAGTATGACTATTTAAAATATTTTTAATGTTATGTTTTCAACCATTTCATTTTGTTCCTGAAATAATAAATAAATAAAAGACGGCAGTCACACTATGAATTTAAGGTGAAACCTGTCATGATTTGCAAGATATATTATAGATAACTATAGTTTCTTCACCTGTCTACACGCTGCTTCTCCTTTTAACAGGAATGATGTTGTAATGGGAAATAATGGATCCTTGCTTCAGTGAGTCATGACATGAATTTGTGTCACTAAGATTACTAGCATTAAAAGAATTCATAAACTGAGTTCAACTTCCAATTCATCCATTAGGCAGGCAAGTTTCCACTGCCTGCCCATCATTAATGTAGCATGATGGGAGACCATTTACCAACAGAGGATGCTGAAGGTGAAACTAAAAACTACAGTAATATCAAGCAGCTCTCTGACTGAAGCGAGGCATGTGGACAAATAAACTTGTTTGGGTAGGAAAAAAGGCAATCTAGCCTGAACTATAAATAACTACAGCAAGAAAACCAACCGCATACCTCAGGTGACACTAAAACTGTGCTTCACAGGCACACCTATGACTATCAGAGAGAAACAGTGGCTGAATCTTTGGATTCACATACAATAATGAGAGTTGTTTATGGATTTATTTATTATTTATAGCTTCTTGGAGAGTCAGTATTCTTTAATACAGGTCATTAAAAGGACAGGGTATGACCAAGTGAAGAACAGCAGTGAGGTGATGAGCAAATGGGAGGGTCTTACAAACTCTTCAAGTTTCTGAGAGAAAATGTAGCAGCATGGTGTAGCTTGGGAACATGAGACTGTAATTATACACACACTCGCTTCTCTAGAGGACTGAGGGGGTGGTGGTGGTGGTCATAACGTTTGTCATGCGACCTGCGTTAACTCCTGTCAGCTGACAGCAGCACAGCAGGCCACTTCAGCTCCTCACTGTCACAAACATCTGGTCAGATATTCACCGGGCGTTCCTAAACAATATTAGTTTGATTATGATTAATTAGCACCACGAGTATGTGAGCTGTCTCAAGTACAGTGTTACTCATCATCACACGGGACATCAGGGTGAAGCTCTACGACTGTTAACAGGTGTGTGTGTTTCAGTGACTCGTGGTCACTTGAGGTATTCAGGCGTTGTGTGTGAAGGGAGGAGTGTACTGTTCGTCTCAGCCATTACCTCACTTTTCAGAGCGGCCAGGGAAAGATGCATCTTCAACGCTCATTAGGATCAGGAAGCACCAGAAAGCTCTAGAGATCTGATGATATTCCCAATTGTTCACGGGTTGCAACACTTGCAATGTTTTACTTCTACAGTAAATATGAAGCCACAACCAACAGTTTGTTCGCTTAGTTAAGCTCAAATACTGTAAAACACAGGAAGACATCTAGCCTGGCTCAAGGAGGTTAATGTGCCAAGAAATAGTCCTGCATAAACCCCCATGTAAAACCACAACATGTCATTTTAACTATTGACAGTATAAAGAATGGACAGCGTATCTGTGATGTCGCCCACAGGTTTCTGAAGAGAAGCTCATAGTCTGTGACTCTGGCGGCTGTCCTGCCACCTCTTCCACCTCCCTCCTAATCTAAAAAAATCGGCAAAGAAGTGGATCATTAGCAGACCTGAGTTGGACCAAATGATGCCTGAGTGCTCAAACAATCTGTAATGACACCCACCGGTCAATCAATTTGACCCATTTGGCAGCGGGTGAGTCACTCGTTCTGTAGCCAGCCTCAAGTGGACTGTGAACTGTAGTTTTTGGCACTTCACAGCCACAGACGCTGTCGCTTGGTTTTAACACTTCAGTTTGTGTGAATATTAAACAAGTAAGGCATAATGTGTGAACTTTTGTGCTCATGTTTCCCATGTTTGTGCCAAGATAAGTTAACGAGCTGCGAGATTGAACTTGTGGTATCAGTCTTCTATAGCAATTATAGCATTTAATATTATATTTATATCGTTTATGTGTAGCCCTCTTAAAGGAATTTCAGGAATAAGTGAGAAACAAATAAAAGCCCTGACAGTTACTGGAGATATCTCAGGTTTTCTGTGAAACATAAACAACAAAAAAAGGTCCAAATGTTCAATGTGAGTTTTTTCCTACGCTGCACTCTCACATGCTTGTACACCCACCCACGCTGCTTTTGGTATCATACACAAGAAGTGTGGAATTCCCACAATAGCTGGATCTCAGCCAAGTTTGTTCTCCATCTTTTTTAACGCTTTGGTTTGGGGGTGTGTCACTCACGGAGAACAAATGCACGGCTCCTACTCTGCCACACCTTGGTTTTCAGCAATGACAAGCTCACAGAGAGTCGACTCCCTCGCTGATGGATGGATGCTTTTGCAAACAGCATTCCTGGTTGTTATGCCAACTCCAAACAAATGCCACTTCCTTTTTTTTTTTTTTTGGGCACCCTGATTTTCCAGTATCCAGTCTCTTTGGAAAGCACATGTGTGTATGAGTGTAACAACACTGCTCTTTTCTGGTGTTGACCTGGAAGGTGAAGACAGTATAACACAGGGCTCATTCGCCTGCTCTGTTCAGGGTGGATGGCACCACTGTTTATTTCCACGTCACACTAATATCGTGAATTTCACAATGTAGCCTTGATAAGCGAGATGGGATTAACACCAAATAAACTTTTAATTTTTCCCACACATGCTTTCACGATTCACCTCCGTTTCCCAAACTTTAAGTTCTTAAACAACATCAAAAGTTAGGGGGCGCTAGCGAGCTGGCAATGGAGTAGGACGCGTTGTGCTGAGCTCCTCCCTAACTTTTCAAAAACTATTATTTTAAAGCGCACTTCCAGCAAATTTGTTGAAAATATCATGTACTAACATATCCGAGATACCTTGGAGGAAGTCTGATCTTTAAACGTTATTACAATGGTGACCAAGGTCTGTAAATATAAATACAGCGCTAGGCCCAAAGTCACTGCCATGGCTCAAGATTGCAAGGATAGCGCCACAACCAGAGTCAAAAAATGGATGCCGCGGACCTGAAAGCGGGCATTATCTCCTCACTGAAGGCAGGCATCTCCCAAAAGTTACATTTTCTGTCTTTACGGTCACAACAGGTCGTTATTCTAAGAGAAATTTCTCAATAATGTGACATTTGAATGAAGCTTTCTCTCTGTCATATTTGAATGCATAATTTTTATGCACAAGTAATGGTCTCAATACACCCGTCAGGTCAGCAAATATCTATCTCACTTATTAGACAGATCATACACACAAACATACGTTCAATAGTCCACAGTGGCTGCCTCACAGCAGCATTTCTATGGTTGGTATAGAGACAAGAAGAGACGATACATCCATCAATCTGGATTTTGTAGTTGCCATTACATTAAATGGCTGTTCAGACACAAACACAATGGACAAGGAAATTCCTCAACGTCAGACGATCATACCATAAAGGAAACAAAAAGAAAAAAAAATCCCACAAAAACAAGATATGATACGGCTGCAGCACTGAGGATCTCATTGGTTTGTAGCCATGTGAGGGGGTGGTACAAGCTGCAGAGAGTAGGTGGACGAGGGGGGGATGGGGGAGATGTTTGGCAGTCATACAAGTAAAGGGGGGTTGTGAACAAGGCAGGGTGTGTGATATATGGAGTGGTGCTGCAGAACTGAAATGTTTTGAGGGTGTGCGCACATTTGCAGAAGCCCTCTCAGGAAGTGTGTCTCCCTCTTAGGGAGCCTGAGGTTCATGTGGAGACCAGATGTCTGTCCTCCTGTATGTATACACAAAGAATCAAGAGGGGGGGACCTCCTGGGGTTCCCCGCCAAAAAGATGAGACTGCTGAGACACACACACACACACACACACACACACACACACACACACACACACACATCTTTCACATCTTTCCCCGCCAAAAAACTTGTACACTGTGTGCTCCATTTCCTATTTTATGATCTTTGCCATCTCACTGGTGATCATAAGACTTAATATACACTGTGACGTTGTTGTATTCCACTAAAATATCAGCAAAAACAACAGCGCTTCCAGCAGCTCATGGTTTTTAAAACATGATGTTAACATTGGAGATTTTTTTAAATCCTCGTAGCGTGTGGTTTGTCACACCAAAGTGTGGGTCAAAAAGGAGGAGTGGCAGAGCCCACAGATTGTGGATGACTCAAAATATATCTGTGGGCTGGCTAGCAAAAGCAAAAACATACCATACATACTATAATCAACTGCTGCTATAAAATAGTAAGAGGCCCTGGATGGTTAAAGGCAACATAAGAATATATTACAAACCATGCTCTGCTCTTCTATTTGACATGGACCTGCTCATCAACAAACTTGTCAATCCAAGATTAACCAGTAAAGGAACTACATCGTCACAAAATACACTAGCTGAGCTTCAGAAATGTTTGCACAGCCAGCTACAATGAGGACCTCAAACCAAATGAGGCCTTAAGGGTTACTAATTTAATTTAATCACTCTTTGTGTTTCCTTCTACTGCTGTCACATTAGGCTGCCAGTCCGTGGAAGGTAAACCGGGCTCAGACTACAGGACTTAACAGATTTCCTTTTCTCTAACCTCAAACGTGCACATGTTATAATATCTGAACGTAATAACGCATCCCACGAACTACAGGACCACCTCAAAGCATATCACGTCACTGATGGGGGAGCAAGTGTAAACAAAATGAAGACTAACGTGGTGCAACAACTTGCTGCAGTAAAGCTTGTAAAGGTGAGTTTTTATGTCAGTTTTAACATCTAACATTTAACATCATCATTCAAATATCAAACATGTTTGAAAAATATCAAGACAGTCGTTGATGACTTGCTATGTTTAAGACTGGATCTATAAACCCGTCACATTACTAGATATTCTTGGTTTGGTACCAGCGAAGGTCCCAGACGGACAGTTCTGACTCTGACTTCAGACTTCTGGAGTCTGGCTTTAGTCAACTAGCAGCTAGTGAAAGGAGTAGCTGAAGCCAAGAAAAGGGAAGTGATAGATCATAAAACAAAAAGAGCCATACAGGATAATCAGGTTCTTGAGTTGTAGATATCCATTGCAGACATGGCATTCCAGTGACATGTGGTGTCAAACTAGTGATAACATGGCAGACCAAATGCAGCATGTTCCAAAATTGACATTCCCCGTTGGCTATGGGAGACAGCTTCGTGCTCCTCCCGCAACTTCTATTTTCATGCCTGGTAAACTGAGACGTGTTCCTCTCATATCTGACGTTGGTACAAGGTGAAGCTTCAAGAGGAAATATGTCAGTGAAGCTGAATTTGAAAACATGGCAAATACAGCATGTGAGCACCTAAGAAGACTTCCAGGTTATAAGGATAAAAAGCAACACAGCAACAGGTGCTGTCACTGCAAGGATAAACTGGAACAGAAACTAGACTTCTAGTTTGAATCATGCTACATTCGTTTGTAATCAGGTGAATGGTGTCTCTGCATTTCCACACTTCATCACACACACACACCTTTCCTTGCTCTATGTAACTCTGTACTCCAGGTACGATCACCTGCTAGTATGTAACACTTTATGGCACCATGTCACAGGAGAAAATTTCTGTTTTCCCTCTGATGTCCTCCGGCTGCTCTGCCTAAACTCAGTGAGTTTCCTGATGGACAGTAAAGTAAACTGTAAAGTAACTAAAAGTATGGCTGCTGTTAGCTCAGTTTGTTAGCTGGGCTGCCCGGACTGTCAGCTCAGAGCACAGAGGGAGTGTTAGTATTTATACCACAGCCATTTTGGACCACCAGAGCCGGGCTGCAGGGAATGCTGACTAGGAGCAGAGCCTGCGTTGTTCGAGACCACAGCAGGGTATGCAGGTAATGTAACCAGGCTTAGAAGCCTCCAGGAACATATTGACAGAAGTGAAGAGACCGAAAGGAATGTTGATGGAGGAAGCTAAGAAGAGAAAATGAGTGACTGAGCAAAAAGCCGCCAGACGAGTAAATCTGGGACTCACATTTAGTCGTTGCTGAGTCTAAAAGACAGATGCCGAGCTGGACTTCTTGCTGTTGGACTAGTAAGATAATTGAATTCTGCATGATGAGAGAGGGATGAGAGACATTTATGGAAGGAAACAGCAAACATGCTGCAAAACTTCAAACCACTGTAAGAGGGCAAAGAAAGAGCAGAAGAGCAAAACTGACTGACTGGGTGTTTTTACTGTGAAATACTCAAAGGAGAACATTGGATATACTGTTAATCACATGCTTTCGTTCTTCATGGAAAAAATTATTTGTCTTTCTGCCTCTACTTGGGATTCTTTTTTTTCTGGCTCATATTTTTAATTACAAGCTCACTATTTCCAGGAGTCATGAGCAAACGAGGCTGAAACAGACTCAAAATGAGGACAAGGTCTTTACACTGCTGTTAGTCCAGATTAGTCAAGATTACTAATTTTATTTAACTCACTAAACTTTCTGGTTACCTTTCTGGTTGCCCTGCATGCTATGTTTCTTAGACAATATATACATAATAGATATATAGATATTTAATTTCCTGAGGAGAAGGCAGCCTATTTCTGGCAGAACTCTCAGGGCTTCCTGTTTTCCAAAGGAAGCACGAGGTTATGGCTGACAGGATCTCATCAGATGTGAGTGACTGTGGGAGTGCCAGTCTCAGAAATAAGAAGCTTTAATCTCCACTTCAGTTAATGAGAAGGGAAAAGACTTTCCATGGGATGTCTGAATATAATTATTTCTCCTGGATTGAAGCAACAGGGATTCACAAAACCTGTTGCACCACATGATGTTTCACTACTTTATGCGTGTATTATACAGGAAACCTTTGCAGTAAAACTACAGAGATGAAAACACCAAACGCAAACAAAGCTAAAGGAATAGGTATGGGTCAAAATGGAGAATAAAAACAGGGGAGAAAAAATAGAATTATCCCCACATATGTGACATTAAAAGTAGACAAACTCGTTTGGCCATTTAAGGATCAATGTGTAGGATTTAGTGGCATCTAGCAGTGTAGTTCCTGATACAACTTGCTTCTTTCCTCATAGCCAATCCTGTAGTTTGGAAATGCCATTTTAAAGCTGAATTATTATAAATAACTTCAGATACTAATCTGTTACAGTCATGAAACATTACTATGCATACTACAATAAACTAACACATTACATACCAACATTAACACAGTCTGACCACAACATTTAAAATGTATTTAAACTTTTTTTCAGAGATAAATCACCCTCTGCCCTTACAATTCATTCACAAACTCTTGATACGCCTGTCATATTTTATGCCGTATGTCTGTTAGCATATGTAAGTGAACATTTTTTATGATTCATTGGTGATACAACATTTTAACTTTAAGTGCCTTCTTTGTCACACAGACCTGCTTTACATGCAGAATGGTATGGTATGGTATATGCAAACATAATTATGTCTGCTGGGTTAGCACTATTAGCATAAAGGTGTACTGTACTTTGAATGAAATGAATCAATGTCAAGTTGTTGTTTCCATCCGCCTCAAAGCAGTTTGCATATGTCAGTGTCATGTCGTATATAGGCAAAGCTAGACTGTACATTAGCATTGTAAGAAAAGGTGGTGATAGGCACAATGGGCCAATATGAGAAGAGATTAACCTCCTACTCCATGACCAGCTGGACCTGCTTGATTCAATGTTACACCGACTTGGAACACTCCTTAGACATCAGAAGATCAGTACCCTTACATTTGCAATTCAAGCCCTGACTATATTCTCTTGCTTTTCAATCCTTCATGAACTATAACCTAATTTATGATCCAAGCATTGCAAAACATAATGGAGAAGGAGCCAGATGAGGATGAGATGGAAGGAGGATGGCCTTTCAGGAAGATACATGGAAACTAGGGAGCAAACATCATAGAAGATAATGAATGAGTCTTGATGAAGATGATAGAATATGAAAAATGAAGTGAATAAAGAGGAAAAAGTTATCCCACTGAGAAACATAGAAAACCATGTGAATGAGGAGAAAGAAAAAAAAACATCCCTCCCACACTCCAGTGACAATCCGAGGCCAGCTGGCCTCGCTGAAACATCCATTCACCAGGATTCCAGGAAGTGAAGGAGAAAAAAAGGCAAGACTTTTGGAAAAATAACTAATCCCTAATGACAACATAATTTCCAATACTGAAACACTGGTTATCACCTGGCAAAAAGTGACTCAAGTGTGCCTTTAACCTTGTTTAGAAACAAAGGATGTCACAGGCTAGTTCAATCATCACCATACAAAGGTAACTCCTTGACAACGAGGAACAAATCCATAATTTGCAGATCCGCTACTAATAATTAATAAAACAAGTCATAAGCCACAGAGTCAAAACCAGGTCTTCCAGAGGAGATAAATCTAAAAATGAGAGCATCCTTAAGGTGGGGAAATGGACACGTAGTAGCAGCTCTGTTTATTCTACTTTCTGAAGATCCACACGTGCGCAGACATATTCAATAGCTTGTTGTAAAAGTGTACTTTGTGTACACCCACTGATGATGAAATTTACTACACACAGACCCAGAGGATGGACTATAATCTAGGCTTTACTGTTAAAGTGATATTATCAGGACAGGATGTGAGCACATTTGACACTATATACACACTGTATATCTGTATATATATGTAAAATACATAAATCTATAACTGGAACATCAGCATATGCACGAGCATAAGCCACGTCATCAGTGACCCAAACTCTGTAGAGAAGTATTTTCACATGCTTTGGGTTGAAAACATGCCTGCATTAACACTCAAACACACACATAAATAGTGGCTGCTGCACAGTACAAATCCCACTCCAAATCCCGTCATTAAAAATTCAAATTACCAGCTCTTGAGAGGTGAGTAGTACACTGCAATAACAATGCAAGAGCTTGGCAACAGAGAGTAATACACAACAGGTTTGGATGTAGGTCACGCAGACATAAGCAAATAGAGAAAATATTCAGTCAGGATGTCGTTCTATAGAGGTACTTCAGGTCATTTCCTTTTCCCCCTCCATAGTGTTTAAAAGCAGGAATGAACAAAGGGTTAACTGATCTGATTCCCACAGGAAGAAAAAATCTCCATGTCATGTCTCTGATGGGAATCTGCTTGTCTGCTCGTGTGATTAAATAGACAGCAAGGAAGGGAGCCGGGTGGAGTTCAACTTTCTCAAGGCATGACAGGAGGTTGAGTGCTTGGCAGAGGGTGGAGGTGGTGGAGGGAAGGGGGCTGTCACACTGGAATGATTGTCTCTTTGTTCCTCCTCCTCCTCCTCCTTCACTTGTTCTTTGTAACCAGACAAGAAAGACGGGTATTTTGTCTAACTCATGCTCATGCTTCTGACAGGTGTGTTGGGGTTGTAGTGCGTGATTTGTCGGTGCGCCAACTACTTTATATTGATTCATAGGATAGATAATTTCTTACAGAGATGCAAAGTTTCAACATTCTCCTGTCAAGGTGAAATATGAAATCTTGGACAAGAGCTCATTTCCCACTGTGACAGTAATTCTTGAAAGACCTACCACTAAGTGATGAAACAGAAGCTCCCAGGACTGACTTAATGTCTGGTTCGTCACCATGTCAAAGAAGTCATAGATGAAGTAACCTGTGGGGACAGTAAGACAGTATTTAATCATCATTAGGTTCATTAATTAACCAAAGCACAACAGATTCTTCTGACAATAACAGCCTTGAGCATATCAAGTGCGTCGGGGAGGAGGGACCCCGCTTCCATGACGACGGCAATGGCAATGGCAACCAAGATGTGTCTTGGAGAGGGGCTATTCATATCCACGAAACCCACCCCCTTCCCCACCACCAGCTGTAACCATGGAGACAGCTATTCAGAATGCTGGAAAAATAATGACGTGTTGAGGATGGGGATGAAGGAGTGCGATGGAGCTCAGGGGGCTTTGGTGAGACTGGAATTAACCTCATTACATTGGAAATATGACCCCAGGACCATTTTGTCGATGTGATGTATGAGTTAATCTAAAAAAAAAATTGCTATCAAGAATTTAATTGGTTTATTTGCACTATCTGGGCCCATAAGAGCAACAACGACAGATAGGGAAAACTCGTAAGCCTTTTCAAAAACAGCATCAAGAGGTTGAATTTGGGTCAAGTTTCGAGTTCTACAGCCAATTTGAGTGTGTGACTCTTTAAATAAAAGTCCCAATTGATTGGCATCTCTTATCTTGCCCTTGTGTTTTATAATGACTCATAAATTCATTCATAAGATTCCTTGCACTCATGCATCTGTATTCAAAACATACAGGTGGCACAAAGAACGACTAAACATGACTATTTTTGTATTCATCTACACTGAGAACAAAAGAATCAGACACTGCTTGACTTTCCACTGGATACCAACCAGAGCTTGAACAGGAAAGGAAAAAAAAAAAAAGAGTTTCGAGTGAAATTCTCCAAAGTATTACATTTGGTTCTTTCCATTCAAGAACGTCTGGAGTGCAGTTCATTGGCATGTTTACAGGAACAGGGAATTCCTTTCTTAAACCAGTTAGTCAAACGACATTTTCAGGCTGTCAGCTTCACGTCTCTGTTGGAGTGACCCAGTTATGTTTGAGAAACTTGATTAAGACACCTGGCTTTAGTCTGAAAGTGGCAACATGTGAACATCTTATTACTGTGGCTTCTTGTTCTTGTGGTCTGTGTAAACTTGACTTAGCATTAAGGATACCATGGAAAAATGCTTAGTATCACTGTCACCATGTCTGTTTGTCTGTATTAGAGGTAGAGGAGGTAGATTTGGGTTTCATTTGAAAGACGTTCTAGGTGCTGGACAAGGTCTTCATTCAAAAAGTGGAGAACCATTTCTGGCATGCCACTTCGAGGGCTGCCGCATGGTATCATGGGCTGAATGCACAAATCTGGTTTCTATAAAACTCCTCACTAAACTTCCTAAGAATCATACCACATTTGAGGTGGGAGGATTCAACAACTCATGTTGGACGACTTGCATAAATCCACTGACTTCTTGGTGATGTCACATGACTGTACAGGGGGTTACGCCCTGTACCAGGGACTGATAATAATGCCCTCCATTGATCTGTACATACTGACACTGTTCCTCGCTTTGCCAGCTTCCAGAGCTGGACTTCCGGAAAGAATGTCAAACATCCTGGGAATCCTCGGGCACAGATCCAATATATTTCAGGATTTAAGAGGGCTTACGTGCCGCTAGTTGCTCCAGAGTATATTTACAGGTTAATGAGGAAAAGGTAAAAACAGGGTGAGTTGCTATTTTAAGAATGTGGGTGAAACTTATAGGTTTGAGAAATCTTATAATGACGTCCAGCAAAATTTAAGTCCATCTCAAATTTATTCATGCATAAGTCAGTGAGAATGTTTAATAAAATATTCATATTTACCAATATGACAGTGTCAGAGCATTATAAAAACAAATGCCAGAGCTCATTTCAACACGTAGTTCATTAAGAATTCAGGGTGAGAGAAAAGGCTCATTGTACCATGCCTTCCATATTGGTTTCACATCATGCAAACACTGTTATTCTATGATTTATTGATATTATATCATTATTTATTATCCAAATGGTTAAACTAATAAACACTTTTCAAGTTAAGACTTGTAGCAGCTAGTTAGACCTAAACTGTCCTGACACCATGCAGGAAGATAAGACTAACTGGGATGGATAATCTCATTCCCTCCCTTTCCCTTATGGTGGCAGCACCTGTGGGTGCGCTCTCTCTCTATCCCCAACCCCACCCTCCATCAACACCACCAGCCCGTTCAAACACAATTTGTAATCCAGCAGTGTAGAAGTGTTGACAGGTTACTCACCGATCGAAAACGACACCAGAGCATGAGAAAACACTGAGTGAGTTTCTATCAAATCTTCAGCCATCTGCGGGTGAAGGAAAAAGCTGAAAAGATAAATAAAATAGTTTTGATAAGGATGTTCTGATAAAAGCGACTCTTATTTGACGGTGATATCTTTACAGGCAAATCAAGCAAACTTTAATTTTAAAGTAAATAATTGAGCTGTGTGTCAAAGATACAGTAAATAAGTGGTAGTGCTAAATACAGACGTGTTAAAACTCATTGATCTGAAAATAGGTGGATAAACTATATATATATATATATATATATATATATATATATTCACAATTAGATTATGAATAATGGACAAGCAGCATTAAGTTAAACCACATGAATAAAATAAAGTAAATATGAATCAGAATCCCATTTTAAATACAAACGCGCCAAAATTCAGTATAAAGTCAACCATGCTCTCAAGTCCAACACATCTAAATCACATCACATTTAACTGGACCAAACTTGTCATTATTGGGTTTAACTTACCAAAGCACTGCCCATATCGCCGTGATAAAACTGTGCACGAAGGATGTAGAGATATTTCTCCATTTCCCTGCATTCCTGCACGCAGATTCAGGCATGGGGAGTTTACTGACCCCAGCGTTGATGAGCCTGAAAAACACGACGGAGCTCCCAGTCGTTAAAATCACTGAACTCAACTCCATGGTGGAAATGTTTGTTTGGTAAATAAAGACTTCACAGGCAACGACGTGTTTGCAGATACTATATATTCTGTTATTAATGTTAGTTAGTTTTTTTTTTTTTTTATCAAATAAAGATGATTATAACCGACGACCGAGACACTATCGTGAACACATCGGCGTATTCCCAAATCATCTGAGGCCACTCATCACTCAAAGAGTGTGAAACGCTGTTATTGTTCGGAGAGAGGAGGCGTGGACGAGTCTGTCAATGGATTTCCCACTGACACACACACTGGATGTTTGGGATGTTTTTTCTGCAAGTGAAATAAAATCCCCAAAGAAAAAAAAGTGGTGTGACCGGCTTCAGTGGATGGTGAATGCAGGTGAGGAGTCTCGTTTGAGAGTTGTGAAACCGTCCTGTTCAATAACCTCATCCCTCGCTTGTGTAACTTTTTGACATCAACAGAAACCAAACAACAGTCTCCCCGCCCTACTATGAAGAGGCGAGGCCAAGAGCACGTTTCATGTGTTGGGTTACGTTAAGTGCTGTCCGGAGAGTCTATCCTACCTCACTAATAAGAAAAATGTACACACATTGATGTTGAAAATAATTTGACTTTGAGAAGACACCACTAATTAAACATGATCAAGAGAAAGCAAATGTTTTACTAATGAATTAATGCTTCACTTTTTGTTGCATTATGCATTATGTCCATCCATCTTTATAGTTTTCACAATAAAATGACTTTTCAAGTGTGCAAAAACCAACAGAGTCGTGTCTGTATTGTTGTATCAACAGGGCCGCTGTTACATGATATATATTTGTGGATTAATTGAAGGGTGGTGCACCTCACTTCACAGCAACAAGGTTCCTGTTTTTCGAGCCTCGGCTGGGGACTTTCTGTGTAGAGTTTCTCTCTTTCCTCCCACAGTCCTAAGACACGCACTTAGGTTGCCCGAGAGTGTGAATGGTTGTTTGATGAACAGGTGACTTGTCCAGGGTGTACCCTGCCTCTCACCTTAAGTCAGTTGGGATAGGCTCCAACCCCATTGTGTGACCCTGATGAGGATAAGCGGATACAGATAATGGATGGATGTCGAACATATACTTGCACATAGAAACAAGACACAGTGTCTTAGACTCTGGCAGTGTCCAGTTTGTTGTCCTATCCAGCGTTGTTGAGTGATAGCACTTCTAAGATAAGCTGTACCCCACAGCTGAGGTTTATCTTACTGTAGGGGGTCAGATTATGGCCTGCCAGTGGCTTTGGTGCCTATAAATTGCCACATCCAGGGATCCTTGGGAATAATATTCCCACATTACAAACAGTAACAACAACTGTGTTTGGCAGTCAAGTGTCAAGATCAAGCAAACATGCCACCAAAAAACACTTTTCTGTCACCCTGATCCTCTCAATGATTCAATTTTCATAATCTATGAAAATTGGCTTTGTAGCCTCTGGTTCTTCCACAGATGAAGAGTGTAATGAGTTATGTTTTTATTTTCAATACTTGTTAGCTTTTTAATAATTTCCTAAATGAAACACCAGCCACCAATGTATTTTCTACTGTCTGACCAACACAACTGCAAATTACAAAGAGCCTATGAAGGCAACACTGCTTCTACCCCACTCATTCGTTCACAATTTACCGTGGATTTATGGGAATAGTAGTTTATTTCACATGTAAACAAAGGCTGGCGCATGGCAGGGTGCGATGATTTGTCATTTACTATACAGCAGCACTGTTTCATATTCTGAATGTACCTTCAAACATATTTCACTTTCCGCTCGTTTCTTTCAGTGGAAGTGGATCAAAAAACATCGCTGCCTCAATTCAAGCCAGAGCCTGGACATAAACGTGAATGACTGCTGTGATTTTTGGTGACACAGCGTCACCATCCGGTAAAAAGCCCTGTCGCACTGCCTCAAGTATAATTTAAAACAGCAGCAAAAGTCAGCAGTAAAAGTGAATGTGTGAGAGTGATAGAAGATTTTCAGTGGGCATTATTATAGGGTGAGTGAGTGAGCAAACACTGGAACAAACTTTATTTCAGTTTCACAGATGTACATATTCACATTTCATCCAGTGTTTCCCATTTATGATCTACTTCATACATATATAAAGTAAGTAGAATAAGTTATTTGTTCCATCTGGCAAATTTCCCAGATCTTTTTATTCATTCATTTATTTATTCATTTACTTTTAACATTTAAACATTTAAACATCATTTTACATAATAACATTTCCTAACATAGGACTTCATATATTAAATGGCAATATGGTAATAAACCACAAAAAATAAAATAAGAATTAAGTTGTAAGAATTAAAAAAAAATAATGAAATAAGTAAATAAACTAGTAAACTAATAACACTAATATTAACAACAACAACAGACAGTGGAACAGATATCCATAGAGGGTGGCTTTTTCATATTATCCAAGCAGGAATTCAAACAGGCATCTCTTCCCAACATCCCAGTGCATCCATCAAACAGCCAGGTACTAGTAAATACAAGTCCATCTTTGCAGACTTGCTGTTATTTGCTTCATTATGTAAATATTCCTCAGTCTTCAGACAGACTGATGTGTGGTTGGTGGTTTAACATCTTCCCAGACCCTTTCATTCCACATATTGTAAATTGAGGGATCAAGCTTTAACTATTTGACTGTTCTCTCTAACAATAATGTCAGCAGGTCCATTGACTCTAATGGGAGAAATGAACGTGAGCACAGATTATGAGCGATTCTCCCTCCTCATAGCCACTAAAGTAACTATTGGACTAATTTATCACAAACCACACATCTTCTGAACATTTTGCCACTAAAATAAACATTTTCAGACAAACAAATCAAGAGGAAAATAACAATTAACAATAGAAGTTAATTAAAGTCTCATATATCTCGCGATATTTGACACCAGCCGTTTCTTTCTATTGGTGCTGAATTATCGGTCTGGTTTCCACCAAAAGATGATCTTTAACAAATAAACTACAGCTTAAACAGCTGACTCGTCTCTGGTACAACACAATCCGATTTTTAAACCCATCCACGCAATGTTCACGAACACATCCAAACGAGATTTGGGGACCACGCCCACTGAGGAGACAGGAAGCGCACATCATTGACGGAGATTATCTTCTGTTATAGAAAATCACAAGCTTTTATGTCTGTTATTACTTAACCCACACTGTCACCAGTGGATCAGTCAGTGTGGATCTAACCACATCCTTCCTCGGCGTGCACTGGTTGTGGGAGGAGCTCGCGGGCAGCACGGGACTGTCCCGCGCTCACTCCTCCTGACGACCGACCCACGCGTGTCTGCTCCCCGGAGCACCGACAGGTGCATCATTTCAGACTGTTTGGATTTGGAAGAAAACAGGTGAGTACAGCTGCACGGAGCTTTCACGTTTTACTAATTAACGGAGCTAAATGCATGCAATAAAAAAAAAGAGAGAGGCTCTGTGTTAAAGATAAGATTTAATATGCTATCTGTAATTCTGTACCTTCACACATCGCTTCATGTGTTCTTGTCAGCTTCACAGCGATGTCTCCGATTGGTCAAAAGTCAATATATTTAGTAGTTAACGGACAGAGAACACAAATGTGCATGTTCATCTTTCTTATTATTAAAGTAATATTTATGGTCTTAGACCACAAAACCTGTTTCAATGTACATATGAGCACCTGACTGTTGGAAAAGAATAAATAATATATAATTCATACACACACATTCATAGAGGCTGCTTATATTCACTAAACACGCCTCTGCTCATGTCAAAATCCTCTTCACCTGAGCCTGCAGCTGCCCTTTAACGTATCCAATAAATATCCAGTAGTGCTGCTTTGTTATTGAAATGTAAAAAGTCTACACATGTTTCAAATGAAACAGAAAAATCTCAGTGACGGGAGTGTATGCACTTACAGTGTGCTTAAGTAACTGTACTAAAGTTGAGAGTGGGTGCGGAGGTGTATGATAATCTTTGTTTTTTTCTCTAAAGGGTGTGTGGTGAGTAGCCCAGAGTTGCACAATATACTCATTAAAGAATGTATTTGTTTACACAAAGACAATATGTAGAGTGAACTGGCTTAATGGACAAACTGCACATTATACCAATGTGAACAAAAAGCCACCGCATATTGTTCGTCAATGAAGTAATTCATGGCTATTTTGGCTCTTTGGATCAGATAAAGAGTGACAAAAATGAAAGATCAGTGCGATAACGTTAAACTGCCCATATACTCTGTGTCCATTGCAGAGCCTGTTTGACAAGCCACTAGTCTAACAATGACATTTTCTATGTGTCACTCATATCATGCATAGATGGATCAGCGTGGAGAGCAGGAGGAGGTGACTGGGATGGTCTGTCAGGAGGATGACCTGAAGGATGGACAGTGAGTCACAAGTGGAAAAGATCAATTTTTTTGGTACATGACTATCAAAGCTCAGCTGTATTTGTGAGCTTTCCCTTTATCATCTGTCTTCTTCCGGTGTTTTGTGTTTCTAAAGGATGAAGGAAGTAACTGTGGAGGACAAGAAGGTGTTGCTTGTGCGCACTCAGGGTCAGTACAGTGCTGTTGGAAGCCAGTGCTCTCATTACAATGCACCTCTTATCAAAGGTAAACCTCCCTCTACATTCAGTTCCTCAATCTCCAGATAACAATATATCTGAATTAATAACCTAACAAAGTATTTTGCATTGAATTTGAGTATTGTTATCTCTGATGATCCAGGTACACTGGTTGGTGACAGGGTGCGATGTCCCTTTCATGGTGCTTGCTTTAACGTCAAAACTGGAGACATTGAAGAGTATCCAGGTCTGGACTGTCTGCCTAGTTACAAGGTAAAACATGTCCGCAGTTTAGGGTTGGGCCAATGTTCAAACTGGTTTGATATGAAAGGGTTAATTCTGGTGTTTAGTTAGGAGTTAGTGTGTTACATACAGTAGATGGTGGTTTGGCACGCCTTCCTGTTTAAAGAAGTAGAGCATAGCTCTGCTTTTGTGGCCGGATCAGCAGAAAAACACATTTTAGCCGCATAAAAACCAAACCCACCGCCCAAAAAACATTCATTTACATGTACGCTATATTAATAATAATTTCATTGCTTTATTTTGCCATTAGACAAGCTTTTCTTTGACATTAACCGTAGAACATCTGTATTTCTACACAAGAATGCCAGTTCAGTCAGTTTTCATAAAATCAAACCGTATAAAGCTCGTACACCAGACCTGACCCAACCCTACTGTAGAAATCAACATTTAATAGAGCTTTTTATTTCCAAGATTCAGAGAGATTGTCGCCCCGTTTTAAAATGTAGTTTCATTTGTGATGGTCTTTGTGCATAATTTCCATGTAATTCACACAAAAATTACCACTTACAAATGATAGAGTTCAAGCTGGAGTGCAGGACTTGTGTGGATTAGCCTACGTCCAGGTTCAGCTCTCTGTATTTCACAATACAAGAGTTTTAAAATCTGGTGTCTGTGGTGATATTCTGATACATTTTACATAAAACAGCAATGATTGGTAGTGTAGTGGCAAGTGTAGCAACAGTGTAGGTTACAACAACTAGGAGTGTGGTGTAGGCTTCTAACTCGTATTCTGTACCTAAACCTCGCTCTCATTTAAAAAAATGTTACAGGTGAAAGTCGAGGATGGAAAGGTTTATGTTACCATCAACAAAAATGTAAGTGACGACAAATTAAATATATGAAAATGATTTGGTTGAATGGTTTCATTTCATTTTTGTGTTAAGGTGCACAGTTTTAAACATTCCCTTGTTTGTTTGCTGTCCCTCAGTTTTTGAAGGTGACGAAACGGGTGAAGGAGATGTGCAGCATGGCACCAGACATCAAGCACACTATCCTGCTGATCGGAGGAGGTAAGGAAAGTTGATGTCGAAGCCTCAAATTATCAGTCCAAGGCCATACTTGTAGGATTGATGAAAGAGGTCTAGTAAAAGCGGTGGTCTAGTGTTGCTATGATTCTTTAAGCTCCATTTCTGAATATGAATTTTGTGATTTTAGGCCCTGCCGCCCTTGTTTGTGCTGAAACGCTGCGGCAGAACTGCTACCAAGGTCGAATCATCATGATAACCAAAGACAACCTGCCTCCATTTGACAAGCCCAAACTGAGTAAGGTAAGAACTCAATCAGAGTGGAGAGTTAACTTGTGTTCATGCCTAAAAAAACAGATTTATTAACAGCGTTGCCTCTTTCAGGCTATGAATGTGGACAGTAGCAGCATCCTCCTTCGGCCAAGCGAGTTTTTTCAGCAGTATGGGATTGACGTGTGGACACAGAAGGAGGTGAGAAGCCAAAAGGACTATTTGTCATGTATTTACAAAGACTGATGCTCTCTTTGGTCATGTGAATAAATTTGTTTTGTGTTGCAGGTGGTGTCTGTAAACACAGATGATAAGAAAGTGAAGTTGAGCGATGGCACTTTGCAGAATTACGACCAACTCCTCATCTCAACTGGCTGCAGGTTAGCGGCACTCAAGTGTCACCAGATTTATTGAACACATAGAAAACAATGGCAACCTGGAAAGGTTTCCACATGACAACAAACAGTGAATGTCCTTATTTGTTTCACAGAGCGCGGCCTCTCAGCTGTCCTGGTTCGGACCTGAAGGGAGTAAAGTTACTGCAGAGTTATGAAGACGCCAAAGAAATTCACAACTCCAGTTTGGGACAGAAAGCTGTTGTAATCGGATCCTCCTTTATAGGTTATTAAATTCAGTTTCTCCTGAAGCTCATGTGTGTAGGGTGGAGTAGTATCTAGTAGTAAGGATGCATATCTGGAAACTGGAAAACAGTTGCTTTCCACGTAAAAAAGTTTGGTTTGTCGGTTCTGGGGGATGTGTCTAGACGATAACACTGAAACTGTGAAACTCTTGTGATTTGTACCTGTTGTTTCTGCACCTGGGAGAAGTTTGCCTTCAGGGTTTTCAACCAGAAGGCCACTGTTCATGTCCTATGAGAAACTAAAACTCAACATTGACTCATTTTAATCCAAATCATGATGATCTTTTGCTCAACATATCCAAGTCGTTTGTTACCTAACCGAACCAAACTGAACTGAATGTTTCACACAGGACATGAATGTTAGTCCTACAGAGGAAAGTTCAGTGCATCACAACTTCCTTAATCTATGGACTTTGTTGTTATTTAAAGCACATCACCTGACTTCCTAACGGCTTTGTCAAACCTGCCAGTGTTACAAACTATTTGTTCCTCAACATTAATCTTAGTTTTCTCCTCATATGGCTGCCGATGTGCTTCAAACTCGGCATGACAAGACAATTTTGAACCGGGTATTTGTACAACAGGTACAAATATCATAAGCATTTTGTACATGTAGGGGTTGCCATCTAAACCACTGAAGTTTGATTTTTCATGAACACAATAGGTATGGAGGTGGCATCGTACTTATCGGACAAAGCTGCCAGCGTGGCCATGGTTGGCTCTGGCAGATACCCGTTTGAGCGATCTCTGGGGCCAGAGATCGGCAAAATGAGCATGCAAGTAAGAAACAATGATGACAGTAGTCTCACATTCAACATAATAATTATTAGTTTTTTATGAAATGAAACATTTTAAAACATTGTTTCTCCTTTTTAAGATGTTGGAAGAGAAAAATATAAAGTTCTACATGAACGATAGAGTCACTGAGATCAAGGGGGAGAACGGCAAGGTAACTGTAATAACATTAACAATGGCTGTGCAGTCGTAACAGTGAGCCAGCACCCAAAATACCGTTTTATTACTTACACCTGTGTCTTTCCTATTTTAACGTGTGTAAAATTGTAAATTGGGCTGCTTTAAAATGACTGTGTACCCATAGTTTATATTCAATGCTAATAATCATTGTTTTTACAGGTGAAGGCGGTGGTGCTGAAGAGTGGTACAGTCCTTGAAGCTGATGTGGTGATTGCTGGAATTGGTACTTTTCTTACTGTACTTTTAATAATATCTACTTTAAACTCTGTGTAAAATAAGAACCACCCAACGAAATTTGAATTATTAAAAATATCGACAAGTTAATGAAATTAGGTTTCAAAATTGGGTAAAAATGAGCAGTATTCTCAGCTCCAGGACTGTGGGGACTCCACATTTCAGTAATATATTGTTCAGAGTCTTTTTACAGAATCACCTTTACTACTTTACTGCTACTACTAAATGAAATCCTGTTTTTTCTAGGTGTAATCCCCAATTCAGACTTCATGGCAGGATGCAAGTTGGAAGTGGATTCACAGAAAGCTGTGATTATTGACAAGGTAACAAACTTTAATCACTGTGACATGATGAAACTTTAGTGTGGCTCTACAGCTTTACATCTGGATATTTTGAATATTGTATCTGTGCTCAGGTGAATGAAATGAACAGTTATGTGTGTATGTCTTTGTTTTAAACTCTTTTATCCTTCAACAGTTCATGAGGACTAATATTCCAGATGTTTTTAGCGCTGGAGATGTTACCTCTTTCCCTCTAGCCATTCGTGGAGACCTAAGGGTCAACATTGGTCACTGGCAAATGTCACAAGCTCAAGGTAAGAGACTGAAATATACACACAGCTTTATACTGATCTTTCTGCAACACAAATCTTTTTTTTAAATCCAGTCCAGAACATGTTACGGGTGGGAATGATTCGACATCTGGGTTTATCCTCATCATGTTGGTTTCTTGTTGTCAGGACGAGTAGCGGCCCTAAACATGCTGAAGAAACCAACCAAATTTGAGTCTGTTCCTTTCTTCTGGACTGTGTTGGCTGGGAAGAGTATCAGATACACAGGTGGAGTATTTTCTTTAGAAAATGTCACCCATACATTAGAATATTTAAAATCTCATTTCCCCTTTTCATTTCCTCATTCTAGGTTATGGGGAAGGGTACACAGAAATCATATTCAAAGGAAAAGTAGAGGAAAGGAAGTTCCTGGCGTTCTACATAAAGTGAGCACTGTAGATAAACTCCTGATACAGCTGAATATGAATTTCTGCTATTTGTGCTGAATTTCTTTCATTTCTCCTTTTGTTAACAGAGATGACAAGGTGGTAGCTGCAGCCAGCCTGATGTTTGACCCCGCCGTGGCTCATGTTGCAGAGCTGATGACTGCTGGCCAGATCTTAACAAAGGCCCAGGCTCAGTGAGTGTCATGCTGCATTCACACAAACTAGACTATGTGTTTATCTATTGTATTCCCCAGTTGTTATATTGGTTGTATAATTGGAAAGTAAAAGGCGTTCTTATTGTGCTAGCGATGAGATGAAGAAGACACAAGAAATCATTTGTGATCAATTATCCAACCAGGGTTCAGCTTTAACCATTAAACCTGCATTAACTGATTTGATTTGATTTGTAAACACAACACCGATAATCAGTATCATCACCTTTTAGGTTGATATGGTGAACCTGTTAGCAAATTTATTTACACATCCAGCTGATATAGAGCAACATAAGCATTCATTTTGAGTTGTGTTTGTGAATTTAAGTCCAATATTCACCAACTCTTTGGCCAATATTTGGCTATTTAGCCACATGAGAGTGGCGAGAGTGAACTGAAACAGTAAAAATAAAATTGGTGGCTGTAAAAAAACCAAACAATGAGCTGCAAGATGCTAAGATACTGAATTACATACAGTCATTTGATCCACTGGTAATATTAAAGGTTTTGATTCTTGCAGCTTTAAATAGGTAAAGACATGTGGGATGTTGGTGATACATCTGCACCAAAAATGGACATTAAAGTCATGTAATTATTGAGTTACTTTATGTTTACCCATTACCTGGATATTACTCTTTATATTTGTTTTCTCACTTCTTTATCTGTTCAGAGCTGATGACCTGAGCTGGCTGCAGATGTAACCAGAGGCCTGCTGTATCCAGGAGTAACACCTCTCAGCGATGAAGGATTCGCCTTTCTCTTTCTTGTTTTTCTCTCCTTAGCCTGGCATCGTCAGACTTATCGGCAAATGCAAATTACTTTAAACGGAGCAAGTGAAACATGAGCTCACAGATCCATCCGTTTCCCAGGCGACCTCTCTACATCAACAAGGCTATTTACTGCCTCAGTGCCTCCAGCCAATCAGACCTCAGCTCTTACTCTCAGCACTGTCACCATAGCAGCAAGCAGAGCTTTATTAAATTTGCACTGTGTAATGAGTGTAGTCTGTGTACAACTCAGCTTAACATAAACATGTCCAACTTTTTTTTTTTTAAGATATTTTTTTGGCCTTTTTCAAGCTTTATTTTTAACAACATGTAACAACAGGCAGCAAAGGGCCGCAGGTCAGATTCAAACCCTGGGCCACAGCTGAGCCTTCATATATGGGGCGGATGCTCTACCAACTGAGCTAATCGACACCCCATGTCCAAAGTTTTTTGTGAAAGATTCAAAACATTCCATTTAGTATTATTTCGCAGTATAGTACTATAATAATAGTACAGTAATATTCTTTATACTGTTTTATCCTCTGAATATTTAGGAAACACGCTCCACGTCTTAGTTACAATATATTTATAACTTACTTAACATCTAAAATACAAAGAATAAAATATTAAAATACTGCATTCAAGAACTATGATGATGAATATGCTGATGATTAACTGTTTACTGAAACTCTTTCATGTTGGCTGTTACTCTAATAAACGATGTTTGTTTACAGCAGCGATGTGTCTTATCGTTAACTGATGTAAAACTCAGATTCACGTATTTAGTGATGTTTAATGATTTTAGTGAAATACAGAGTAATGAAGTATGAAAGCATGTACCTTCTAACCCTTCACTTCAAATGAAGTGTGGATGCTTTATGGTACGTAATGTAACAAATGGTCAGGTATTTGTCAGTCTGGGTGCACTGTGGGGATGTGTTTTCTATTTCATTGATTACAATAAATCAATGCTTGTTTGTTTATTTGAATCCTTATTAGCTCATATCAAGGTCATAGTATCTGGTACTTTCATTTCTCATCTGTAATAACCTTTGCTTCTTCATTTGTTTTAGGTTTTTACAGTTGCCTTTGTGATGGTTACATACAATAAAACACAACATAATCATCTTCAGATGTAGTTAAACATTTGTATTCATACACATTATTGTTGCTGTTTTGTCCTCTTTTCTATCAAACTGTCCTTTTTGTGCTTAAAGAGTTTATTTCACATTTTGTAAACCGCCCACTTCCAGTAAACACAATGGTCCACTCTCAGTAGTCTTTACTTAATTTTTTGTCATTTTTACAGTAAATTTACTTTACTTAAACGTTACTCAAGTAGATCAAGGTTGAAACGAAAATGCAATATACTGCAAGTTAAAACAATTGTATTACTGATATTATTTTAGTATCTGAACACTTGATTATCATAATACTGTGACAACATGAGCTGCCAAACAACTATAAACCATCATACTATTAGTTAAGTATTATAAGTATATCACAAGAGGTTGCTGCCAACTGGCACGTGAAATGACTGTTATCAAAATGAATTTATCAAAATCTAAAAATGTGTTTCATTTCCGTAGTGTCCCCAATCTTCACCTACTTATTTATTTTTTTGTTTTGGAGCACTGTTTTACTGAGGATCCCAGTTTGTCAGCCAGCAGAAATGGGTTGAGGTGGCAGTACTGAAGAAAAAGTGAGAAGAAAATTCATGATTACTTTCACGTAAGACTGAAATAATTCTTCCGTTACCATCAAAGCTCACGCTGTGCTCTAAAGAGTTATTCTTTCTGTAAAAACTCTATTCACACGAAATAAAACATTTGAAGCTGAACATAACAGATTTTTTTAAATAGGCAACCTGTTTAACTTGATTCTTAGATGCACAATGTGGGTCACTCTTTGTCTGAATGCAGTCAGGAGTTAACCTTTCAAAATTAAAGCATGTTCGGCTACCTGTGGCGTAGACTCTGAGCTGGACTCTGGTTTATCCGATGTCTGGATTTTGAAATCCGAAGAGAAACGGGAACTCTGGAGGATTGCTGCCATCTCTCCATTTACCTTCACTGCCACATCTGTCTGCACAGCACAGAAGAAAACAGATTATTATCATTACATTCAGACATACTTTCCCTCTTGGTGGAACATTAAGTCAAAGGTTATTAAAAGCTCTTGTGTAAACAATAATAAAGCAATTCAGCATTGATATGACTGGCCTTCTGGTGTAATTTATTTATTTATGTATTATACCTTGAAACAGTGTGAGGAATCAAAGTCCAGCTGATGTGGAAACTCTGCCACTGTTCCTTTATAGGTCACTGTTGCCTCAGACACGAGAGGACTTTTGGGCAGCTTAAAGAGCCGATAAGTGCCTGAAGCATAACTGATGTCACCTGCAAAATGAAGAGATGGCTCAGTTGTGGAATGAAAATGATCTTTACACATCATCAAGAATCAATGCCGCCTTCTGTTACCTGCTTTTGCTTTGAGGTCACTGTTGTAGATCACAATGTTGCTTGCTGAGACAAGGTGTGGAGTGCTGAAACCAACACTGCGGGCCAATGAAATGAAATCCTGCCAAAACTGAGCACCGCCCATTCCTTCACCTAGAGCCCAAACAAAGGCATGACATTGCATATTAACATGACTTTGCATATTTGTGCTGCAGGGATTTTTTTTAGAAGATACTAGAAGATAATACAAAGTTATTTTACCCCACAGGACTGGGTCTTGCGTCATGTGATCAGGAACAACTTTGCTGGCATACATGTCACTAAAGTAGAGTTCACCTCCCTCCTGTATAAAACGCAAGCACGATACAGTAAGAGCCAAAAACAGGATGTCACATCTTTTTTTTTCATCCAGTTGGTAGAAATTCTCCAGACTGACCTTTAGAACATTGTACGCCTGCTGCAGCACAGCTCCTTTATCAGGACACAAACAGACTACGCAGTTGGATCTGGATATATTAGAGGGAAAAACATTGTTATTCAATCAGCTAAATGAAGCTGTGTATATATATGTAACAGATTATGTAATATCATATCTATGCTTTAAACCTACAGCAAAACATCCATTGAGTCACTTTGTATGCCAGCTTCACTGAGCTTCTCCATGTACCCCTGGACAAAAGAGACGTTGGGCTCCTCATAGCCAAACTTCTTTTGATGATACTCAACGTACTGACGGGACACTGTGATCTAAAGAGGTGCAAGTTAAATCAGTAGAAGGTACAGAAATAAAGAGTCAAATGGTGTGTGTACAAGCACGTGTAATCACCAGCTCCTCCGTCATATCAATCCCTGTCACATGTCCGCTTGATCCAACGAGTTTACTGAAGGCGTAAGAGTCCCTGCCAGAGCCGCTGCCGAGATCCAGGACTCTGCAGCCCTCGAGCTTTGCTGGAAATGGGAGGCCACAGCCGAAGAACCTGGAGGAAAAATATAATCAACGACAACAAAATCACTTTGCAATGACAGGAAAGCATACAGACGTTATAGAGATAGATCTGTGCTTACAGACAGCGATAGCTGCAGTGTATGTGCTTGATGTGTCTGGGGATAAGACCATCTGATGCTATTTGCATGACAAAGTTGGGAGTTGTGTGGGAACTGTAAAAAAAATGTTTTATTGCTGGAGAAAGTAAAGGTGAGACAAGACTGCAAACCTTTTGGTCACCTCTGGGTGAACCTGGCTCAATGCATCCGTGACACTTCTTGGCGGTGGACGGCAGGACAAACTGCAGGAGGCAGCACTGGTTTGCAAATCACAGGAGGACTCCAGTCGACTGCCATAGTATTTCTGCACACATGCATTCATGCCCAACAGCTGTTTTTACACGTTTAACATTTAAGTGCACTGCAGACTTTACATTACATTTGGTGGATTTTACAGCTCTAACTCTGTTTAAGTCGAGAACAAAAAGTTGTGTGTCACTGAAACAAGACCGAGCAACTATTATGCAATGTCAGGGCTGCCACTCAGGAGAAACTTCTCCATAATGTCGCATGAACGCAAATACCTTCACATTGTCCCGCACGTCGTCACTAGTCGCCATCACGTCCCGCAGCGTCACAAACAATTATCAAAGTGTCTTCAAACTGTGTGAAGTTTGATCCCAGTATTTAGGTCACACCTGCCTCACTGTCATCGAGTGCTATCTACTCTTCCGGTCATTGTTTTCAGAATAAAAGCGTCATTATTCTGAAATTTATTACACTTGTACAATAAAAACAAACACAAAATTAAATATGTACAAAATTGTAGACACAAAACCGATAAATTAGCTATTTATTTTAGGATAATTCGCCATTTAAGCAATTTAAGAATATATAGGTAGGTAGAATATTTTGTCATAATAACCCATAGATCTATGTTTGCGTTTTATTAACACAGATTTTAAAAAATCAATCAATGTCTGAGATATTTGCAGTTTCAAAAGTGTTGCAGTTAGACAAATTTAAATGATTTAATAATCTGAGGATTTAATCTCAGCTAGGAGAAGCTTTGAATCACTGTCACAAACAATTAATAATGAACAGTTTTAAGGACTTGAGAGACAAGAAAATGTTGCTCTAAATGTGTGTTTGGCAAGAGATGTGATATACATTTGTATACAATAAGTGAACACATCTAGTATACACCAGTACATCATAGGATCTACAAAGGCCTGTTAAGACAGATTTGTGTGGAAAATACATTTTTATACTGTGGTAGCAAATTATAACATTTCTTAGTACTTTGAAGCCAGTTAACAACCAAAAGTCAATGACCCAGAAAGAGATATTCAACAAATATTTGTTTGATGTTCCACTTTGTAAGACTACTGATCAGAAATTAAACATGTGCAAAGAAAGATAAAATAAAGATAAAAAAACAACAACAATTAATTTAGGCTGCAGACAATGAATGAAAGTCACAGCATTTAGCAGAGGAGTCCAAAGTGAAAGACAAAATGTCCAGAATTTAGTGCAGCATACAATGTCCATTTGTGGGCAGACATTTCAGATTTACAGAGGCTTGGAGGAGTGAAGGATCAAAGATGTGATTGATTGTGGGGGATATTTTGTTTTTTGAAAACAACTAAGATAATTACAGGAAACTATCTCTCAAACGATTTTATGAAAGGAAGATTTAAATATGTGATAGAAAACTGTTATAATTTGCAAAACGAATTTGGAAACAACAGACCATCTGTTTTATGAATGTGAGACGACAAATTTGTGGAAGTCTCTCCGCGACCTGATCTCGTCCAGCTCCAGAGACATGGACTTCTGGTCCTCTCGAAATATTCGAAGAGGAGTAATCCTCAAAGACAAAACAAATGAGTTTTTAGTAAATAATCTCATTATTATTACAAAATATAGTGTCATTATGGCCTGCTCTCAATAATGTTCCTCTCATTCCTCTTCATATCTGTTCTATGTTTGATATGTGACATACGCCACAGCAGTCATTTTTTGTTTGGTTTCTCATGGAGGTGTGACTTTACTTTAAAATGTTTGAATGTCATTGCTCATGTAATATTGTTTGTTGAAATAAATAATAATAATAATAATAGTTATAAAAAAAAATACAGGAAACAGTGAATGTAAAGACCAGAAGGAGGCAGTAATGCAACTACAAAGACACAAACCCTGAGGAAGAAGAGAGGCGCCTGTGTGTCACACTCCAACACTGCAGGGGGCAGCAGTGAGAGGGCAACATCCGGGTATTTGCAAAAAAAATTGCGCCTGACCAACGCTTGCGTAGTTTTCGACGTAGAGCTCTAACCTGCGCAGCGGTTAAGGAGTACGTATATCCGGCGTAACTGCGGTCTGTGACTCCCGCTGCGCTACGCTCATCGCGAGGCCGCCGTCGTTCATCGTGCGTGATGCAGTTTGATGAAGACAAACCAACACAACAGTGAGGCGGAGAGAAAATAAAGAACAACACGGACCTGAGAGAGAGAGATGTGGTGGTAGCTGACCGTGGAACAAACCTGTCCGTAACGTCACACCTGGAGTGAAGGTAGCGAGGCGCGCGGAACATTTTCCGTTTGTCACTTCGAACGTTTAGCCGTTAGCTGCTAATTCTTCCAGCCACGCTCGATCTGACCGATAACCAAAGAGGGCCAGCTTTGATTACAAATATGTGCAAACTCTGCGTGAAACCTGGTGGTAAAGAATGATCTGATTGTGTTTTATGCCGTGAAGGTCACGGAGCCGGTGTAATGAGTCAAAGTTGTGCTCGGTGAAACGGTTTGTGCCGCACGGGAGGCCATGCTAAGCTAACAGGCTAACCGCTTGTAAACTAATCGGCGACACCGACAATGATTTATATTTCTTTATAGCGCCAATAGACGAGTCATCGTTTGTGTTGAATCAACAGCATTCATTTCATTTTAATCTATAGTGGTTTATTGTGCTTTGCATGGTTTAGGTGCATAACCAATTGTTGCAGCGAGCCGGGAAACTGTGTGCGCTAATGTAACAAAGACTTAAGACGTGTAAACTAAACACACTGGCTGTTTCTGTGTTCAGTATTAAGGCGCCATGGCAGCTACCTTCCCCTACAGAGGGGTCCCTGCAGGGATGCCGCCAGGTGTGCCCCCTCCAGCGCCGGTCCCAGACTACATGTCTGAGGAAAAGCTGCAAGAGAAAGGTTTGCCGCACTTTCATAGTGTCATTAACTCAAATGTCGCAAATGTAAATGATTTTAATTGTCACTATCTATTTTTACAGCAAGAAAATGGCAGCACTTGCAGGCGAAGCGGTACTCGGAGAAGAGAAAGTTTGGCTTTGTGGATGCTCAGAAGGAAGACATGCCACCCGAGCACGTCCGCAAGATCATCAGGGACCACGGAGACATGACCAATAGAAAGTTTCGCCATGACAAGAGAGTGTACCTCGGGTAAAAAATTAATTATACGGTCCTAAATGTACATGTAACCCAGAAACTGATATGCATGGTTTCTACTTCACTGGTTTTAAAAGGTCCATGACTACAGCCGTGGCCTAACCTGTCTTTTTTTATTGAACAGTGCCCTCAAGTACATGCCGCATGCAGTGCTGAAGCTGCTGGAAAACATGCCCATGCCATGGGAACAGATCCGAGATGTGCCCGTCCTCTACCATATCACTGGAGCCATTTCCTTTGTGAATGAAATCCCCTGGGTCATAGAGCCAGTGTACATTGCGCAGTGGGGGTAAGAGAGAGAGTTATGTTTATTATACATTGTGTTTATACACTAAAGAAATACACTAAGTGCACTGTTCTTTATAAATATTGATGTATAATATCACCGGTATCCCTCATCCTCCTCCCAGCACCATGTGGATCATGATGCGTCGTGAGAAGCGTGATCGTCGGCACTTCAAGAGGATGCGCTTTCCACCGTTTGATGATGAAGAGCCGCCGCTGGACTACGCTGACAACATCCTTGATGTGGAACCACTGGAGGCCATCCAGATGGAGCTGGACCCCGAGGAGGACTCTTCATGTGTGGAGTGGTTCTATGAGCATCAGCCCCTCAAAGACACCGCCAAGTAAGCCATCACATTTTTGAAGACGGACAACACACAGAGTTTTACATATTCAGCTCATGCCCTTCGAACTAAATCAAACAATAATCAATTTGTTCATTTTCAGGTTTGTGAACGGCACCACCTACCGTCGCTGGCAGTTCACACTGCCCATGATGTCCACGCTTTACCGCCTGGCCAATCAGCTGTTGACAGATTTGGTGGATTTCAATTACTTTTATCTGTTTGACCTCAAGGCCTTCTTCACTTCCAAGGCCTTAAATATGGCCATCCCCGGGGGACCGAAGTTTGAGCCGCTGGTTAGGGACATCAACCTCCAGTACGTATCTCCTGACAGACCAACACGTTTCACAGTTTCTGTTTTAGACTTAAGGCACAAATACCAATTAAGAAGAGATGTTAAATGATTCTTCTGTTTCTCCTGCAGAGATGAGGACTGGAACGAGTTCAATGACATCAACAAGATCATCATTCGACAGCCTATCAGGACAGAGTACAAAATCGCTTTCCCCTACCTGTACAACAACCTGCCGCACCACGTCCACCTCACATGGTAAGAGATGATTTCTTAGTTCTCATTTTAAAAAATTCAAACATATAAAATACACAAATGGTACAGATGTAATTTGTGTGAAATACCCCTGAACATTCATACTTGTTATGGAATTTTCTATCCTTAGGCTGCACATGGTCACGTGTGGGCCTTTAGGTCCACGGCAGTATTAACTGTTTGTCTTTGACTGCCACCATATCTCAACACTGTGGTGGCCAGGGTCAAAGAGACCTATTGCTGCCTTCCTAGTCATAATAGATAGCTTGTTGTTGACGTTCCAATCTGCGTAAACAGACAGACACCTGTGTCTCCAGACTAGAATATGCTGACAATAACACCTCCATGAGTAAAGACATTCTCATTCTGGGCGGATAGTATTTGGGGTGTGATCTTTGGGTTTAAAGTTTATCCACCATCACGAGTTCGTCAGAATGCGAGATCGACTCAAGCACTTCAGATGTACTTTGAGAGTGTCTCTAATTCTCCTTGGCCAAGCATCAATAAATAATACAGCATAAGACATCAGAGGCTCCTGAACACTTTCCTCCTTCCTGATCTCACCATTGACCTTTGACTTCAGCAATTTCTCCACAACAATACTCCTTCATTTACTACATCTGCTGTAATGTCTTTCACATTGGCTGTAAGCAATAAGAAGGTACCCATGACTTCACCTCTGCAGGTATCACACACCAAACGTGGTGTTCATCAAGACAGAGGATCCAGATCTCCCAGCGTTCTACTTCGACCCGCTGATCAACCCCATTTCACACAGGCACTCTGTCAAGGTAAGTGAAGTGAAGCGATGGTGGCTGATTATCGACCTTCTGTTTTTTGGTAAAAAGATCCCATCAAGTGTCAAGTTTGGAATGAAGTCCTCTTACAAAGGCGCACATGCATTGGTCTGCTTGCCTGTGCGTAAGAACTGGAGGAATATTAAAATGAATGGTGATTCTTATTAATTACTGGCTGCAGCTGCAGGCGGCACTTCACTGTTCAGACATTGCTTTCTACAAGTTTAAAGTTCGAAACTTAAACACATTTAACTGTTTAAAAGTCAACTCACTTCCTCATTTCCCTGTACTCACTCAGAGTCAGGAGCCTCTGCCTGACGATGATGAGGAGTTTGAGCTTCCTGAGTATGTGGAGCCCTTCCTCAAGGAGACCCCTCTCTACACAGACCACACAGCCAACGGCATTGCTCTGCTGTGGGCACCGAGACCATTCAACCTCAGATCTGGTCGCACACGGCGTGCCATTGATATCCCCCTGATTAAGAACTGGTGAGCAAACTTCCAAGACTAAATGCATCATAGAAACAACTTGTTGTGTTTATCTCATTCAGATGTAAAATAATAACTTTTGGGGGAAGTCTAAAAATGTGTTAAATTAATTTCCAGGTACCGTGAGCACTGCCCTGCAGGACAGCCAGTCAAAGTGCGTGTGTCGTACCAGAAACTGCTCAAGTACTATGTGCTCAATGCTCTCAAACACAGACCACCCAAGGCCCAGAAGAAGCGGTGAGCATCATTAGACACTTGATTTTGATTCTCTGTTAACTTGTCTTTCAAATTAAAGTTGTCTTTTGCTCATCCGTTTTTCTTCTATTAAGATTTACCCTCTGTCGTCTTTCAGGTATCTGTTCCGCTCCTTCAAAGCCACCAAGTTCTTCCAGTCCACCAAGCTGGACTGGGTGGAAGTGGGTCTGCAGGTTTGTAGACAGGGCTACAACATGCTCAATCTGCTTATCCATCGTAAGAATCTCAACTACCTGCATCTGGACTACAACTTCAACCTGAAGCCTGTCAAGACGCTGACCACAAAGGTACAATCTCCGGGACCGATCCAGCCAATCTTCTTTTTACATTGTAGCATGCTTAAATGGATGATAAGTATAATATAATGTGGGTTAAATGTTGCTCTGAACTTAAACTATTTCCATTATCATTTTGTTGGAGGCTTTACACACAAGAGAATAAAGATATTACAAAGAACAAATGACCTACTGCGTTCTGTACCACTTTCACTACAGCTGTGTTCTTGTTTCTGTCCCAAAGGAACGAAAGAAGTCCCGATTCGGCAACGCTTTCCATCTGTGCAGAGAGGTGCTGCGTCTCAGTAAGCTGGTGGTGGACAGCCACGTGCAGTACAGACTGGGAAATGTTGACGCCTTCCAGGTTGGTTCAGCAAAATCTGCACAGCATGTGCCATCTGGATCTGAGCCATAATGAAGTGTATTATTCTGTCTTTCTGAATGTGTAATTTTATCAATTTTACTGATAGAATAAAGCCACCATCAGAACAAGGTTTACTTTCACAGGGTCAGGGTACTAATCCAATGTAAGACAGTGATTTACCTTTAGGACATCAAATGGTTTAATTTCTATAAAGGTTTGGTTGCTCTTAAGAAAGTAATCTGTTTCAGTTTTGTGTTTTTCAGTATATTCACACCGACTAATCCCAGAATGTTGTCTCTGTGTTGTAGTTGGCTGATGGGCTGCAGTACATCTTTGCTCACGTGGGTCAGCTGACAGGAATGTACCGCTACAAGTACAAGCTGATGAGACAAATCCGAATGTGCAAAGATCTGAAGCATCTCATATACTACAGGTTCAACACTGTAAGTGAACGCACCATGTTTTGATGATATTATGCTTGGTGTCCATAGAGAAGGTTTGTTAGTTTCCCAAAAATTACACACAATGCTTGAGCGTGACACCTAAACATTTGATTTCGTTGTGATGATTTTCTGTGGTTGTTCTTGTTGATCAGGGTCCTGTTGGCAAGGGTCCAGGTTGTGGCTTCTGGGCCCCTGGCTGGAGAGTGTGGCTGTTCTTCATGAGAGGAATCACTCCTTTGCTGGAGAGGTGGCTTGGAAATCTGCTGGCCAGGCAGTTTGAAGGTCTGCATATACACATGTATAATTTCTGCAACATAATGATTTGACGCACAGAGGTTTTCATTGTAGTAACTACACTGTTTAAGCAACAACTGTTCTTGATCGCCCCACCAGGACGTCACTCCAAGGGCGTAGCCAAGACTGTGACCAAACAGCGTGTGGAGTCTCACTTTGACCTGGAGTTGCGTGCTGCTGTGATGCACGACATCTTGGACATGATGCCAGAGGGCATCAAACAGAACAAGGCCAGAACCATCCTGCAGCATCTCAGTGAGTCTTGGAGGTGCTGGAAGGCCAACATCCCCTGGAAGGTCAGTCCCATTACAGACATCACTTCCACTGTCACTAAGACTACAATATGTGACTGTCTACTACTTAAAAAAGACAAAGATTAATCAGAGTAATCATCGACTAATGTTATCTATAAACATTTGAGACACTTTGAAGTTGATTAAGAATGAACAAAATGTTGATTCTCAGAATGTTTCCATCATTTCAGGTGCCAGGTCTTCCCACTCCCATTGAGAACATGATCCTGCGCTACGTGAAGGCTAAAGCCGACTGGTGGACAAACACTGCCCACTACAACCGTGAGCGTATCCGTCGTGGAGCCACCGTGGACAAGACGGTGTGTAAGAAGAACCTGGGGAGATTGACCCGTCTGTACCTCAAAGCTGAGCAGGAGAGGCAGCACAACTATCTGAAGGTAACACAGACAAGAAAAGGAAAAATTGACCCTTTAAGACCCAATTCATTCCAGTAAACGGCTGTATGTGTGTTTTCTGTCTTTTCTTGCATCGATTAGTTAGTAGTATTAGTTTTTTTGTCAGTAAAATATTTACTCCTAACTTGATGAGTGCAGCGACTGTCAATCTGCTGAAGTCCTCTTACAAAGGCGCACTTGCATTGGTCTGCTTGCCTGTGCGTAAGAACTGGAGGAATATTAAAATGAACGGTGACATTTATTTATCGCTGGCTGCAGCTGCAGTTGGTCTCTCACCATTCAGATACCTTGAGCTAAGCTATACTATGATTATACTGGTGTGACATTTTTCTTTAAATTGGGATGTTCTAATTGCCTACATCTAGTGTTACTAAAAGGAGCTTAGTACATAAATACAAAATTACTTAAAAATAGTGCTATTTCATCCCTATGTCCAAGTTACTAAAGCCATATATTTACCATATTTTAATGATGTGTATGTTCTGCCTACAGGATGGCCCTTACATCACAGCTGAAGAGGCCGTTGCCATTTACACCACCACCGTTCACTGGCTGGAGAGTCGGCGTTTCTCGCCCATCCCTTTCCCTCCTCTGTCCTACAAACATGACACCAAGCTGCTCATCCTGGCCTTGGAGAGGCTGAAGGAGGCGTACAGGTAAACACAGTTTGTACATGATCAACAAATGTTTATTCAATGCAGAGGCAGCACACCTGCCAAAATATTATTTGTTTTTGTAATTTGTGTCTTTGTGTCTTCTTAGTGTGAAGTCTCGTCTGAACCAGAGTCAGAGGGAGGAGCTGGGGCTGATAGAGCAGGCGTACGACAATCCTCACGAGGCCTTGTCCAGGATCAAACGTCATTTGCTCACCCAGAGAGCCTTTAAAGAGGTCAGGACCAAGATGTGCAGAGATTTTTTTTTTGGCATAACGTAAACCGCTGCAGGAAATGTTTGTTATAAGCGGATTGCTTTGAATTTCCTTAATGTTACTGTTTCTTACCCATCATATTCAATTCCCGTCAGTCTCAGAACTACTTCTTCTTTTCCAGGTTGGCATCGAGTTCATGGACTTGTACAGTCATCTGGTGCCGGTGTATGACGTGGAGCCCCTGGAGAAGATCACAGATGCTTACCTTGACCAGTACCTGTGGTACGAGGCAGACAAGAGACGCCTCTTCCCACCCTGGATCAAACCTGCTGACACTGAACCACCACCGCTGCTGGTCTACAAGTGGTGCCAAGGTCAGACTCTACTTAGAAAGCAATAATAGCATTTTGTAATACATCTATTAATTTAGGTTAAACTGAATAACATGCATGTCATCTGATAACTCCCACTCGATTTTCCTCAGGCATCAACAACTTGCAGGACGTGTGGGAAACTACGGAGGGAGAGTGCAACGTGATGCTGGAGTCCCGCTATGAGAAGATGTACGAGAAGATTGATCTGACCCTGCTCAACAGGCTGCTGCGTCTTATTGTTGACCACAACATCGCTGATTACATGACCGCCAAGAACAACGTGGTCATCAACTACAAGGTAAACATACTGTGATTGTATTACTATTGAAGAGCTCACACATTCAGTTACATTTTTATTGAATTGTTCTAATTCTTTTCTTCATTGTCTCTTGTCCATCTAGGATATGAACCACACCAACTCCTATGGCATCATCAGGGGGCTCCAGTTTGCCTCATTCATTGTACAGTACTACGGCCTAGTGATGGACCTGCTGGTTCTCGGCCTGCACCGTGCCAGCGAGATGGCCGGCCCTCCTCAGATGCCCAATGACTTCCTCAGTTTCCAAGACACAGCAACTGAGAGCGCACACCCAATCCGACTGTACTGCCGTTACATCGACCGCATCCACATCTTCTTCAGGTGGGATTTCATTCCTAACGTTACTGTTTGTAACCAAGATTTAGAAACATTTTTCCAGTCTCTGGCTTCTTCCTTGCCTGCCAAACGATACAGATCGGTTAACAGTGGTGTTAATCATGTGGCCTTTTCATGTGTCCACCAGGTTCTCTGCTGACGAGGCCAGGGATCTGATTCAGAGGTACCTGACAGAGCACCCAGACCCCAACAATGAGAACATTGTGGGTTATAACAACAAGAAGTGTTGGCCTCGTGATGCCCGCATGAGACTGATGAAGCACGATGTCAACCTGTGAGTTCCACCTTAAGATATTGACTCTTAAACCAGTATTTTAATGTGTTATTAAATCTTTTTCTGTGCTGAACATTATACTTATTTTACCAGATATGCAGACAAATAACCACAACCTTTCTAATGTCATTCTTCCCAGTGGACGAGCTGTTTTCTGGGACATCAAGAATCGTTTGCCCAGATCGGTTACCACTGTCCAGTGGGAGAACAGCTTTGTTTCCGTCTACAGCAAAGACAACCCCAACCTGCTCTTCAACATGTGTGGATTTGAGTGCCGCATCTTGCCAAAGTGCCGCACCAGCTACGAGGAGTTCACTCACAAGGACGGTGTGTGGAACCTGCAGAACGAGGTGAGCAGTCGACGCCTAAAATAAGCAACTGTAATGCTGTGAATATGAATCTCATTACAGTGCTGCATATTATAATACATAACTGCTGATCACATTCCTGTTTTTAAGTTCTCCTGCTGTATTTGCATGTGTAGGTCACCAAAGAGAGGACGGCGCAGTGTTTCTTGCGCGTGGACGATGAATCAATGCAGCGCTTCCACAACAGAGTGCGTCAGATCCTGATGGCCTCTGGATCCACCACATTCACCAAGGTCAGCAGAGAGCCTCTTTGCAAAGCACTACAGCTGCAGAGTGCAATATTAAAACATTAAAGGATACTTACCATGTCTGAATGTTTCATTATGCCCTTTCTTTACCTCCAGATTGTGAACAAGTGGAACACGGCTCTGATTGGTCTGATGACGTACTTCCGTGAGGCTGTGGTCAACACACAGGAGCTCCTGGACCTGCTGGTGAAGTGTGAGAACAAGATCCAGACACGTATCAAAATCGGTCTCAACTCCAAAATGCCTAGCCGTTTCCCTCCTGTAGTCTTCTACACTCCCAAAGAGTTGGGTGGCCTTGGCATGCTGTCCATGGGCCACGTGCTCATTCCACAGTCAGACCTACGGTAAGTTTGAATGCGGGCTGTTATCTCTTATCAGTAAATGAACTAGTTAGTTCATTTATGAAACTGGGCTTTGATCCTTCCCCTTCTCCTCCAGGTGGTCCAAGCAGACAGATGTGGGCATCACCCACTTCAGGTCTGGAATGAGCCATGAAGAAGACCAGCTGATTCCTAACCTGTATCGTTACATTCAGCCGTGGGAGAGCGAGTTCATCGACTCACAGAGAGTCTGGGCCGAGTACGCCCTCAAGAGACAGGAGGCCATCGCCCAGAACAGGTATTGCCTTTATCAGATCAGCGTGACATCTACAAAGAGCCAGGATTCATGGGATCCACTGATTTTAATAGTCTTTATTTTAAAGAATGTGAGCTGAAACTAGACGAGGCTAATAGCAGTGTGTTTTCTGTGTTTAAGGCGTCTGACGCTGGAGGATTTGGAGGACTCGTGGGACAGAGGAATCCCCCGTATCAACACACTCTTCCAGAAGGACAGACACACACTGGCCTACGATAAGGGCTGGAGAGTCAGGACAGATTTCAAACAGTATCAGGTATAATGACACTACCGATATAGTGATGGATTTATGGAGATTAAATATTGCATACCATATATTAATAAAGTGTCTGACAATTCAGATATACTTAAACCAAATTATTAATAAAATCAAAATGTTGCTGCCTCTTTACAGGGCAAAACAATGTAAAGTTTGAGGCCAAAGTAAAGACTGTGACTTGAGCAAAAATAAAAGTAGCTTTACTTTTTCCACCCCAGATGTATCAGGGATCCATTTTTTGTTTAGTTCTAGTGCAGTACTTGCAGTTGGTTAAAATTATTGGTATTATTAATATACCAAAATTATATAAAATATTTTACATCTACTGATGTCTCTGTCTCGATTGACTGCAGGTGCTGAAGCAGAATCCGTTCTGGTGGACCCACCAGAGGCACGACGGCAAACTGTGGAACCTGAACAACTACCGCACAGACATGATCCAGGCTCTGGGCGGCGTGGAGGGCATCCTGGAGCACACACTCTTTAAAGGCACTTACTTTCCCACCTGGGAGGGTCTCTTCTGGTGAGAACGCTTTGACACAGTTTGTTTTTACTTTGATCTCCTAGCGTTTACTTCTCTCGTAACTGAGAAGTTGTAGATTTGTTTACATGTAATTTCATCACTTATATTTTTGGACTTTATAGGGAAAAGGCCAGTGGCTTTGAGGAGTCCATGAAATGGAAGAAGCTGACCAATGCTCAGAGGTCCGGTCTGAACCAAATCCCCAACCGTCGCTTCACACTTTGGTGGTCACCCACCATCAACAGAGCCAACGTCAGTACAACCAACATTTGAACATTCATCTCTTTCCAGATCGATAGATTTGAAGTACTGTCTCCATGTCTTTGTCTGTATCTTACATTTCTCTCCTCTTGTCTGTAGGTGTACGTGGGTTTCCAGGTGCAACTTGACCTGACAGGAATCTTCATGCACGGCAAGATCCCCACACTGAAGATCTCCCTCATTCAGATCTTCAGGGCTCACTTGTGGCAGAAGATTCACGAGAGCATTGTCATGGATCTCTGTCAGGTAGGTTTTTATTTATTTATACCTTACATGGACTAGCTTCATCAGCAGAAATGTAGCTGAAGTTCATTGTTTTAAAAAAATGGATTTTACCTGCTTTATTATTGACATGATCTTACTACAATGAAATCCTTTTCTGTTTTTGTTATCAGGTGTTTGATCAGGAACTGGATGCTCTTGAGATTGAGACGGTGCAGAAGGAAACCATCCATCCCAGGAAGTCCTACAAGATGAACTCATCCTGTGCTGACATCCTCCTCTTTGCCTCATACAAGTGGAACGTCTCTCGACCATCTCTGCTTGCTGACTCAAAGTATGACGGCCTGTTTTCACTTCTAGTTAAAAAGTGCACGTTAATGGGTTTAATAAACTCTGTTCAGGGCTATGAATTAAAACGTGCATCTCCTTCTACAGGGATGTGATGGACAGCACCACCACGCAGAAGTACTGGATCGACATTCAGCTGCGTTGGGGTGACTATGACTCGCATGACATTGAGCGCTACGCCAGGGCCAAGTTCCTGGACTACACCACCGACAACATGAGTATCTACCCCTCTCCCACCGGGGTGCTCATTGCCATCGACCTGGCCTACAACCTCCACAGGTGAGGATTTTTACAAGCACGAGACTTGATGGCAGATGATATTAATTAAATAATGACCCTACCTTGGCTACAGGTAACAAAACATTGCACACAGCTTTGTGTTGAAGAAGGCAACAGTGTTTTCTTCCTGATTTTAAAGTGTCTTCTGTGTATGTATAGAAATTTGACAGCATCACGTGAATTTTGACATCCACTTGTTCCTGTTAACATCTATCTTCTATAGTACCCTTTGTGTTCACACTAGCCTCCGAATGTGTTCAACATGAACGTGTCTGTGACAGTCACATCAGCTCAAACATTGTTTGGAGGTTGTTGGGTACTCTGCCCTCCTTGAAATGTTGTTTTGGATATCAGGAGAGGAAATATTTATGAAATAAAACAATATTTAACTTTTATATCCTCCCTAGTGGCTATGGTAACTGGTTCCCTGGAAGCAAGCCTTTGATCCAGCAGGCCATGGCCAAGATCATGAAGGCCAATCCTGCCCTGTATGTGCTCAGGGAGCGCATCCGCAAAGGTCTGCAGCTGTACTCTTCTGAGCCCACTGAGCCCTACCTGTCCTCACAGAACTACGGTGAACTCTTCTCCAACCAGATCATTTGGTTTGTGGATGACACCAATGTGTACCGAGTCACCATTCACAAGGTGAGGACCGAGCAGATCTTTTCAAACGATTGCGTCTTAATATTGTGAACAAAGTTAAAACAAGTTCAAAGTTGTCCTCTGAATTTAGTCACATGTATTCTCCATCTAACTCAACAGACCTTTGAGGGTAACTTGACCACGAAGCCCATCAATGGAGCCATTTTCATCTTCAACCCCAGGACAGGCCAGCTCTTCCTCAAGATCATTCACACATCTGTGTGGGCTGGACAGAAACGTCTGGGACAGGTACGGCCACTCGCTTTTATAATCACCAACTCTGTATTTATGTTTATTATGTACACTTGTGCTTAGTGGCTACATAGATATTTGTCACAAACATTGAAATTGTTTGCTTCTTGCTGAGTGTCTAACTTTATTCTTGTTTTATCTCTGTAGCTGGCTAAATGGAAGACAGCTGAAGAAGTGGCTGCCCTCATTCGTTCGCTCCCTGTGGAAGAGCAGCCGAAACAGATCATTGTAACCAGAAAAGGCATGCTTGATCCTCTGGAGGTGAGACACTTTGATGCCAATAACTGCTTTAATAATAGGTAAAACCTGGAAGGATCATCTCAGTGAGATATACTCCTAATGTTGTTGTTCTCTCTGTGCAGGTCCACTTGCTCGACTTCCCCAACATCGTGATCAAAGGGTCTGAGTTGCAGCTGCCGTTCCAGGCCTGTCTGAAGGTGGAGAAGTTTGGAGACCTGATCCTGAAGGCTACAGAGCCTCAGATGGTGCTGTTCAACCTCTATGACGACTGGCTCAAGACCATCTCGTCTTACACAGTGAGTTTCACTCCATCCCATGAGACTCAGACCGGGGTTAAATGTATATCACCTGAGCTGATTTAAGTTGATTTTCCATCTAAACTAGTGTTTGGTGACGTCTGCTTATTCCCTGTGTAAAGAGTTTGTGTTTGCTCCGTCTCTAGGCCTTCTCCCGACTCATCCTGATCCTCAGAGCGCTCCATGTCAACAATGACCGCGCCAAGGTGATCCTGAAACCTGACAAGACGACCATCACTGAGCCTCATCACATCTGGCCCACGCTCACCGACGAGGAGTGGATCAAGGTGGAAGTGCAGCTCAAAGATCTCATTCTGGCAGATTACGGCAAAAAGAACAAGTAAGATTTCATTAATGGGCTGAATATTTGCCTCAAGTAAACACAGTATGTTGTTCTCTGTAACTTCAATGGAACAGAACAAAATCAGACTTGCCTGAAGTAGTCAATGCTTTCTTTGTCTTCATCCAGTGTGAACGTGGCCTCGCTGACTCAGTCTGAGATCCGTGACATCATCCTGGGTATGGAAATCTCTGCTCCGTCACAGCAGCGCCAGCAAATTGCCGAGATTGAGAAGCAGACTAAAGAGCAGTCGCAGCTCACCGCCACACAGACACGAACTGTCAACAAGCACGGTGACGAGATCATCACCTCCACCACCTCCAACTATGAGACCCAGACCTTCTCCTCTAAGACCGAATGGAGAGTCAGGTATGCAGACAGACTTTGTTTCGAGACATTTCTTCACTCAGTTTAGGATCCGTAAAGAAATAGTGGCTAGCCAGTAGTCATATTCTTTGGTTTCCATCTTTAATGTTCCTTGTTCTTAACATGTCAGGGCCATATCTGCTGCCAACCTCCATCTCCGAACCAACCACATCTACGTGTCGTCTGATGACATCAAGGAGACGGGCTACACCTACATCCTGCCCAAGAACGTCCTCAAGAAGTTCATCTGCATCTCAGATCTGCGAGCACAGGTATGTAGTAGAATGATAGTACTACAGTTCATAAACTGTCCCTGTCTGACGTGTAAATCAAAACATTTGTGTGTCTTATCTCATCTGTGCAAAGTAAAGAAACAAACTACGTCTGTAGATATTGACACTGCACTGTGCTGTTCCAGATTGCAGGCTACCTGTATGGCACCAGTCCACCAGACAACCCCCAGGTGAAGGAGATCCGTTGCATCGTCATGGTGCCACAGTGGGGGACGCACCAGACTGTCCACCTGCCCAACCAGCTGCCTGGTCATGAATACCTCAAGGTAAGGACACACACGCAGTCTGAGAGTGTTTATGATTGGTGCTTAGCATTTTGTTACAGTTTTTAAAGTGCGCTTTTTGTTGTCCTAGCTTGAACTTACTTACTTTCCGTCAACAGGAAATGGAGCCCCTTGGCTGGATCCACACCCAGCCTAACGAGTCTCCCCAGCTGTCACCACAGGACGTCACCACCCATGCTAAGATCATGGCTGACAACCCCTCTTGGGATGGAGAGAAGACCATCATCATCACTTGCAGGTAGGTGTCATAATCTGCTGTTTGTCTTGTGATTTTTCCATAGTCAGATAGTAAACACTCCTCACTTGGAAGTAGTCAGCTTGTACTAAAAGTACACATCATTTGGCATCTGGACAAACAAGTACAAACAAATATTTGATTACTTAATTACTGCTACCAGCACTTAGCAGTAATTATTCAAAGTTATTTCATTGCCAGAATAATATCAGATACACAAGACTGGAAATTTTATTTATCACCATTATAAATGATCACATTAACCTTAAGCAACTTCATATTGTTTACAAAGAGTTCAAAAATAGTGTCCTGGAATTAAAAGATTGGCTATTAAACTTGTCAAAAAAAGTAATTGACTTATCTTTTTAAAAGCTAATAACTGATGCAAATCTATCAAGTTTAACTCTGACAATAAAGTGATGGTCGTTTGCTCTCGTTTTCAGCTTCACTCCAGGCTCGTGCACGCTTACAGCCTACAAGCTGACACCCAGTGGCTACGAGTGGGGTCGGCAGAACACCGACAAGGGCAACAACCCTAAAGGCTACCTGCCATCCCACTATGAAAGAGTGCAGATGCTGCTCTCTGATCGCTTCCTGGGCTTCTTCATGGTGCCTGGCCAGGTGTCCTGGAACTACAACTTCATGGGTCAGTTTTTTTTATTGTAATAAGATGGATGAACTGTATTTTATAATTTAAAAAGATCAACCTGTTGTTTTAAAAAAATATACTTTTAGATGAGCTAGATGACCCTGCTTTAAATCAGTTTAAATATGGGACAGAAATCTGTGTCGTATACATTGATATTTCCGCTCTGTCCTCGTGTCAATTTGATTGATTTTCCTGTCCAATTCTGCTTCACAGCTCAGTACACAGTGTTGTTTAAATGGTATAGTGCTCAACAGAGCTCTAATAACCATTTTTGTTTACTTGCCTTGCTACAGGTGTGCGCCACGACCCCAACATGAAGTACGACCTGCAGTTGGCCAACCCCAAGGAGTTCTACCATGAAGTCCACCGGCCCTCGCACTTCCTGAACTTTGCCTCACTGCAGGAGGGTGAGATCTACAACGCAGACCGCGAGGACATGTATGCCTGAGAGCAGACGTTCTACACATTATTTTGTAGATACGTCTGCAAAGAATCATGTGGAGCCGGTCCAGAACAGCCCTTGTAATATTTCTGTTGAACTGATGTTTGGAAATTTTTATGTAAAGGCGTTAGGACGTTTTTAGGAGTGTGTTAATTTTTTGATATTTTCTACAAACGTTTTTCCTTTGTCTCCTCCTTTATTATAGTAAGACTTCCTCTACATTTAATGTGCATTTGTGTGTGTAGTTTACAGTACACAATACTTCACTGTAATATTTGATAATTTCCAAAAGGGGTTAAGAATTACTTCCCCTTAGTCCTTTAAGAAATGAAATTGAAAGTTGTATTTTCATGCCAGCAATGCCCCGTTACACATGTTGTATTGTACATCTTGTGACATTGTAGCTTGGGTTTAAATAAAGATCACCTTTTTTAATAAACATTTGTCTTGTATTATTGTAATCTATTCAGTTTATGTTAATTTTAGCTGCAGCTGGGAACATTTTTTAAATTTTTTTGGCTTGCTTCCTTCTTTAGACAGGCCAGAGGTCAACACCAACCCACAGGAAAACACTCTGCTTCATTTCGGTTCCTGCTCAAGCACACTTTAAATTTTAAACAAGACAAACTACAGTAGTTTTTCCATTTGTTTTAGTTGTGATTGGATAGTTAAGTGTCAGCATTTCATGACTGTAGATGTACAGGAAATTCAATGTTCACGCTCTGGTGCATGCATCAGTATGCTCGACCTGGCAGGCGAGTTTCTGCATGTTTGTGTGTGTGTGTGCTCGAATTACATTGGTCAGAAAAGTAGGAGGATCTTGTGGTGTGTTTGTGTGTGTGTGTGGATTGCTGGACTGTCCTGGATCATCCAACATTGCATTACAGTGTATTACAGAGTACTTGATGTCCTTGTAGTGTTTTTATTTATTTATTTGACGGGTAGTGTTAACGTGACCGCGCCGTAAAGGTTCATGACGGAAGAGGAGCTGCTCATGTTCAGGCGTGTCGGTATGCCCACGCTTTAACTTTACACCAGCATTAGTTTGTTGCTTTCCCTTTTTATATAATGCAGTTTCTTCGTGTCAGCCACTGTCGGTTTCGATAGCTGACCCAGAGCATGTTGAAGTAAGCCGCGGGGCTTCCCACACTCAGCCATGGAGGCACCCGAAGTACAGCCGGAGAGCAGACCCGCGGAGGGCTGCTTTGACAGGACGTCCTCGGCTCTAACTGTGGACAACGTGTACGAAATAGCCAAACTTATCGGCACCGAGGTGGAGAAACTTATCGACGGCTGTGGCAAAGACAGCGTCGTCGGCTTGGTGCCGAAGATAGTGAAAGTGCTGGAGCTGCTGGAGAGCTTCGCTTCGAGGAACCACGCTCACAAGCTGAAGGAAGAGGAGCTGCTCAGGACCTTCGAGACCATTCAGCTGCAGCAGCAGAAGAAACGTGCGGCGGCGGGGAAGGAAGGCGAGGAGGGCGGCGATAAAAATGAAATACGGGTGAGAGGCAATGGGAGCTTTTAATCCTCTTAGCACTTTGTAGACAATATATTAACGAGGGCTTTCTTTCCCAATGTTCGTGTGTGTGTGTTACACCGACGTTACAACTGTAACGGAGCTTTACTTTAACGGTAGTAACGGCTGCGTCGTGACAAACACCAGACGTTACCTGTTTGACAAGCAGCGCACACACCAGGAGGGGACTAGTTGCAGTATACGCTGCAGGCGCCTGTTGCCGCCTAAGTATTTTAAAATAAAATACAAAAAAAGCTTGTATTAATTCAGAAACAAAACGTAATTTTTTTCACGCTGTGTTTATATTTGATTGTATGTTACTTAATATAAAAGTGCATTACTGTGCCTTATCACTCAGGGCGGCTGTCTGTTAACGGTAACTGACTAATTTATATCAATCCGCGGACGTTAACTCGAAATACCAGCCCTGCCGACCCGTTGTCAAGGCAACCACCGTGGCGGTTATTTGGCTAACGCGGTGGTAACAGCAACATGTAAACATCTTTGTCTTTTCTAACTGTGTATATGTCACCAGTGTCGTATGAAATGTGTGTGTTAATCTAGTTTAGTCTAATTTTTAACTAAAAAAAGTAGGCTTCTGGACCAAAGGGCACGATATCAGGGGTAAATAGGGGCCCCAACAGCCCAATCTGGCCGTGCATATATCCTAAAGTGAACAAACATCCACATGAGTGTAAAATATAGCTCACTATTTTCTGTCTTTGTTGTAATTTTGTGTCACAGAATAAATAAATAAAAAGCTACTCAAATGTCAGTCACTCCAAAAAAAAACTTTAAATATTTGCAAAGTATGTGCATTCTCCGTCTGTGGTCATGTTACATGCAGTTCATGCTGCAGTGTTACAAAATGTGAAATTCATAGCGTTTGACCTAATACACATGGGACATGAGTATAGTACAGGCAGAGGGAAGTTGGTACTGTACTTCCACAACAGGGGCCTGTCATAGTAACGTATGTTTTATGGTTTATTAACAACAAAGGACTTCATTGTTGTGAATGGTTTTGTGATCATACTATCGATGCTCATTCATTTGCATGTCTGACCCTTTACATTTTAATCTGTAAGATCCGTGTACTGTAGACAAGATATTATTAAAATCAGTGCTACATATTGAAGTGGATCGGTCCAGATGTCAGAACCTGCTGTTGAGATGTCTTGGACGCATTTCAACACAACATCTGTAATGACTTTACAACATGACATCAGCTTGGACACACCCTGCTTTGTCAAAGTCAAATTCTTATATGCTCAAGAGACTTATAACAGGCTTATATCTTATAATCCACCTTTAAGGTTATGGTTTTTACAGCCTGTCTCCCATCCCCTAAAGCAGGAGCTGCAGCAGAAGGAGCAACAGTGGAAAAGGAGGTGCGAGGAGCTGCAGGTTCAGGTACAGCAGCTGCAGGAGGACAGGGAGGAGCTGCAGAGCCGGCTGAAGGGAAATCATGCACAGGAAGGTATGTCGCAGGATCTTAAAGTGAAGTGAAATGTAAAATATGCTAAAGCTGGGCTGTGTTTGCTCCCTAAAATCACCCTTCCACTGTTATTCACTGCATATTGTTTATAGTACTCACATTACAGTTTAAACCCCATGTTCCCATATGAACGGACAGTCCAAACTGGAATGTGTTGTGTGTGTATGTGTGTGTGTGTGGTGTTTTTGGCTCTAAACCCCCAGTATGAGTTATTCCAAGTTTTATATAACACAACATAAATAAATAAATGTGAATATGATAAAAACAAGCAATCATGATTTATACCTCGTTGCTTTCTGAAACACTGGAGAGAAACGCCACACACTTTATGTTCAAAAAGCGCCCTCAGACTTATCCAGCCTAGTCTTCAGCTCCTCTTTGAACAGGCAAATCAACCTCACGGTCATTTGATTATGTAGTTTTCCTCATCCAGTCCATGAATGCAAATGTATGTCTGTAAAAATGCGATCAGTTACTACACAGATTCAAAGCAGTAGATTAACAGTCGTACGCTGTGAGGCAGAAAGCAGTCCAACTGGTCGCTGCAGTGTTTATAGGGCAGTTATTATTGAAGCAGCATAAATTCTCACAGGTGGGAGAGGGACTCAGAGCAGGGCTGTGCTCACCCTACAAAAATAAAGACGATGCACTGAATCAAAATTTGCAGGGTAGGTTTTCTCCTTTAATCACAAAATTATTGTATTTTCACAATGCAGATAGAAAAGCATAACTAAATAAAATGCTTTGTTTGTACTTGTATTTGACGTCTACTTCATCAGTTTTGTTTAGTAATTGCTTTGACAAAGTGAAACAGTGATATCATTCCTTCTTGGCTTGTACACACTGATAAATATCAGCATGTAGAAAACTGTGAGCCAGAGGGGTGGAGTCACTTTGCTGACTGTTGTTTTCTTGTACGGACAGGAATAACATGCCGTATTAACACTGATTTATTTGACAAGAGGGCACGCAGATGAATTTAATCGTTTATTATGTGACAGCTGTCAGGCCTCTGTGATTCATTCAGCGGAGGTGAAGTTCAACCGTGTGTATGTAAAAGAATTTCATTTGAAAGGACTGCAGCATATTTATTGAAAGAAACACCTTATTCTTGCTGCAGCGCCAGTATGTCTAAATGGTCTGAGTTTATCCAGAACCTAAAAAAACATCCTTCCACCAATGGTATCTATATGTGCGATAGCTTTGCTTTCGTTTGCCCAGGTTTTGAGATATCCATGTCAGAGATTTCTCCCTCCACGCAAACACAATAGAGGTGAATGGAATATTCGTGGTATGTTTCTATTTCTAAAAATACTTTGGAAAAAGTCAACAGTCAGATATCTTTCTGAAGGAACAAGCAAGAGATTTGAGTGAGCTGAAAGTCTTTGTAAATGATCATGTCCAGTGTCGTCTGTCCTTTCTACAACTGTTTGATTGAGGTAGTATACTGTAGATCTGTTTCATCTTTTCATGATGGTGAAGTACACTCTGACAACGGTCTACATAGTTTTTATTCAGACACACTCCAGATCAATGAAGCTTTTTTAATAGCCACCAATGAATTATTTAATGTACCACTTCTTATTCCATGCCTGAATGTTATCATCAGAGAACAACAATAACAAGAACCATAGCCTGCAACATTTAGAGCTACTGCTTTCCTTACCTCACCCTTTTTTTGTGTTTATCTGTGTGTGTGTGTGTGTGTGTGTGTGTGTGTGTGTGTGTGTGTGTGTGTGTGTGTGTGTGTGTGTGTGTGTTCAGACCGTGTCCAGCGGCAGGAGCGAGAGGTGATGCTGAAGCTGAAGGGGGTGGTGGACAAGCAGAGAGATGAGTTGAGAGCTAAAGTCCAGGAGATAAGCACCATCTCCAAAGAGGTGGAGGCGGTAAGGAGACACAAACACCAAACGTATGGCGACTCTTCTTCTGCCCATGCACTCTGACACATTCACATCAAAAGTCAAACATTCATTCATTCAGCAGCTCTCAATTCATTATTTGTCATTACATTGGGTACTGGGTTTCTAGACTGGAGAGAAGTCTTTGCTCGTGTGCACTGAAAACTGTGACACGTGGACACACAAACACTGTAATTATGTTTATGGCTGTGGCTTCAAAGGTCATTTTTTTTAAAGGTGTGTTTCTTCTAGAAACAATAGTGTTTATTACATTACAGAGTATTCTTTTAGTAGGTTTCATGTCATGTATCACATGTCGCATCAAATTAAAAGTTACATCTTATACATATATAATATATTATATATATAATAAACTCACACTGGAGGACATGAAGTGTTTTTATGATCATAGAAAGAGTGAGTGCTGAGATTATTGACATAGTTACTGTTGGAGAATTAAGCTGCACTTCAGACAAGTCTGGACAGACTTTCACTCCCACAGGGCTACCGTGTGTTGACGTGTGTGTTCTTGTTGAGCGTTTGCACGTGTGTGTACCACGTGATTTAAATAGCAGCCATAACTGGGTGTGTATTTGTTAACGATTTGCCTTTTGCTCACAGTCAGTTGACTTGAGTGAAAGGCTGAAAAAAAAAACTCATGGTGAACTGAGCTAGTGTCTCTGTCTGCTCAAATGGATGCCTCACATTTTTTATCATCCTTAAAATGAATGCTACACTTGTATTGACATTGTGTGGTTTAATTCCTCCCCCACACTTTTGGTCCCAATCCCACACATGGAAACATTTTCACCCCACGCTCCCAGATCCAGATACTGTTTATTTGTTTCAGCTCATCCTTGTTGGTTTTGGGTTCAACTGTATTTATACCTGGTGGGAAATATAGAAGCAGTCTGTTTAGTAGGTCTATTTGCTGCTGCTCATGTTTTAAAATAGTAGTTCATATATGTGTGTCTGTGTGTGTGTGTGTTTGTGTGCAGCTCCAGGAGCAGTTGGATCGCTTCATGAAGATGAATGCGGAGCTGCGACACAAGCAGAACGTGCTGCAGGCCCAGCTGAAGAGCACCGTGGAGAGGAAGGCTGACATGGAGGCCGACCTGAAGGAGAAAAGCAAAGAGATAGAAAATCTACAAGCACAGCTGGACAGAACCAACAGCAACAGCCCTGTACGCATGCCTCCCACACAAGAAGATTATATATATTTCATTTAATTTATGCTTCCTCTATTCATGTCCAACAAAATATATGATAGTCTACTTCTCACATGTATAAAAGTGTGCTTACATTCTTGAATTTAGAGACTTTAACGCCTATTTACAGTGTTATAGACTGATCAAATAACCAAAAGGAATGATTTCTCTAGTCTGTATGACCTGATGACTCTCTGTCCTCCCATCAGTCCAATCCAAGTCAAAAAGCTTCTGAGTCGAAGAAAAAGTCGGCTGCCGACCAGAAGGATCCCGATCAGCCGTGCTTCACCAAGAAGGAGGTGCGAGACATCATTTTCGAGAGGAACGAGCTCAAAACCAACCTGTTCCTGGTGCAGGAGGAGCTCAACTACTATCAGAGGTGTGTGATGCATGTGGTATAGTTTCTTACTGCAGATACACTGAGGTGTTAAAGCACTGTTCCTGAATGAGATTGTGTTTCTGCAGGGAGATCCTGAATGAGGAGAGGTGCCCGGGTTTCCTGTTAGAAGCCGTGCGCTCCGCCATCAATAAAAGGAGAAAGCTCATTAAGGCAAAGATGCTCGGGATTCCTGTGAGCGAGTGCAGCAGCAGGTCTGTCTTACACACTCAACACACATTCATCATTCATATCCAGATTTAATGAGCCGCTGTAAAAAAAAAAAAAAAAAAAAATTTTTATTATTGTTTCCAGTGACGAGGAGGACAGGACTTCTCTGTTTGGGCAGACAGAAGTAGATAGTACAGAAGTTGACGGTGCTGACAAACCAGCTGAGTCACGTATTCGAAACCTGTGAGTACAGCTTCAGTGTGACACTGCTGCACTACACCGCCAAGACCTGAAACCACAATGCTGGTCTGGTTTGGAAAAAGTCAGACATGATGTCCTCATCTGTTTAGACTTCTCACCTGAGGTTTTTAGCAGCGGTGGTTTCTTTGTTTTTATTTCAGCATCTGTCCCGCCTTATGTTATTGCTTTGCATTCCTTCACAGAGTTGATTAAATATAAGAAAAATGACTGAAAGAGACCTGACCCAGAGAAGAGCTCATCAAGTAGGCCAGTGGTTATGTTTTTTATTTTTCCCAGTAACTGTGTACACAGACTATTACGGAAGATTTATCCAATCAGGCAAACAGAGGATTATTTTAATGACATTTGCTCGAAGCATGGGAAGAAGAGAAGAGACAAACATGTACAGGGAAGGAAATCTTGCTTAAATTTGGGACTTTTGAGTCTGAGTGAGGGAAAGCCCGCATGACTGAGAATTTAATTAAGTGAAGAATGTGTTTGACGACTCCTCTCTGGTCAGGACTAAGCATACAGCCGGGTTAAGCTGTGTTATGAGTTCATTAGACAGCCAGTCCAATATTTCAGTTCTGCATTTTGTATTGCCACTTCTGACACTAGATGGTCTGGTTTAAAATAAGAAACAGAAAGCCCAGAGAAAAAAGAAATAAGTAGAGAGTATTTGTGAAGAAGAACAGTCAATTCAACTCTTACATCTGCAGGACTTTGTGCTGAAACACTCATTAAATACTAAACAAGAGCAATAAAACTACATCAGGAATATAGCAGACATCATCTATGAATCACCTCGCTGGTTTCACCTCTCTCTGCTGTCACTGTCCTGAAATCGTTGTCAATCCTGGACTATCTTTAGCTGTAATCCCTGACTACAGATCTGACCTCAGGCCTGTTTCTACTCTGCAGCTTTGGCTTCCTGACGTGGTCGGGCAGCGGCCGGAGCCCCACCCACATGAGCAGCTCCGCCTCCACCTGGGAGATCATCGGAGACTCTGAGGGCACAGATGAGACGGATCAGCGACCATTGTCCTGAGCCCGGTACTGACCACAGAGATTCCTCCAAATTTGTCTCCATTTGATCTGAAACCCCTTCGTCACTGGCTGTGACTCAAGACAAAGATTTTGAGGACATTTGAACGCAGAGCCGGTGTGTCAATAGAAAAGCACTATGTGAGTGTGAGGCACGAGAAAGTGTGATTGTTTTAAACAAACAAACTCTAAAGCTTTGTGTTTTGCTTTATTTAGCTTTTATTTCCCCTTTTATAGCAACATTATATAAGATTTGGCATATTGTTGTGATTTGACACCCCCCAATTTCAGATTACAACTGACTTATTCAACACTGTCATAACCTTACATTATTATGATCAAAAACTAGCAAGGTGCTGGTGTGTGGAAGCATTATGCCCTCCTCACATAGTGCCAGTACAGGTTACGGGGTGTACAGTCGGAGTGACAGAGGCACCATTCACCTGATTATAAGTCAGCTTTAATCTCAATCTTGCTCCAAAATATTATTAATTATTCCTCCATAGAAGTGATAAATTAATACACATTTAGTACTAGAGTATATATGGTACAGTGTACCACAGTATTAAGAGGGATACTTCTAACTGGATGATTTAAGTATTAATACAACTCAAATTTTATTCTTTATCATAAGGAAAGTTTTGTTGTTGTTAGTAAAAAAATAAAAATGTGTTATTATGCATACATATATATAGATCCTCAAACTTCTTTAAAAAAAACCCAAAGACATTACAATGATATACTGTATATTGTACTAATATGGAGGATTTTAAGTTCACCTTTGTTCCACAAGAGGGCGTTGGATCATTTAATAATTAATCATCTAAATTTAACCACAAATGTATCATCATGTATCAAAGTTTTACCCCAACAGGAGAATCTATAAGCCATGTGTTTATATGTATTTTCAATGATTTGAAGCACTTTTATGGTCAAGAGTTGTATTTATATTACCAGTCTCTTCCAGAGGTGAGTGCATTTTAACTCCTTAAGCCTTACTTGTATTGTTAAAAATATATTTTCTTATTTTTCCCTGCACAGAGCCAAACAAAGCTTTTGGCTGTTGTTTATGTGATGTTGGTGCCATAAATGTGCATGTGTAAACACGTGTTCTGCAGGTTGGTTGCTTTACTTTAAAAGGAAGCTTTGAGCCATTCTGTGGAAATAATAAAAAGTGTGATTTTTATTTTTAGTTCCCAGCACCATTAGCTGACGAGTTACTATAAAGTCACCAGTCTGACCAGTGTCTGAATGTCTGACCATCGCACTGCTCAGACAATGACCGACCAATGATGTTGTATTTGTTGAGAGACAATGTGTGACCTTGCAATCAGTTCATGTTTTCCTCAGATAGTGTGTTTGCAATTTATTTTTGTAAGCATGATCATAATGGAAAGATTTTGCTGCCGTAAACAGATCTAAGATGTCACTTGTCATTTTATTGATGAAATGTGATAAAAACTATTCAAAATGTGGATTTTCTGTAATATTGAGATTTCAAGCCTCAATAAAATCCATTGAACACTGAATTTTAATGTATTTTCCCCATAATTCAAGAAAGAAACACGAAATACTAGATTGAAAAATGCTGCTGTGTGATCACATCATCACCTTTGTACCGACTTTCGAGACTTATAAGGAGGACGGAGGCGTTCTTCATCGTGCCCTGGAAGACTCAACAATAGATTCTGGGAAAAATGTGAACATCAGGAGGGTGTGTTTGTAGCAGCAGCAGTGTGTGCGGCGAGTTTTGTGTGTTAGTGTTCGACCATCTTTAAAAAGCTCTGTGTCTGGCTGAATAGAAGGAAGTGGCTCTGACTTCCCCAGGAAATGGGAAGAGGAAACCTGGGGGCTTCGACCTCTCTGGCTGCACTGGAGCCACAAGACGACTCACTGGAGAGGGAGAGAGAGAGAGAGAGGGAGAGAAAAGGGGAAGGAGGGAAGGGTGGAGGGTGGACAAAAGGAGAGATACTGCCTCTCATTGTGCTTTGACTGGAAGGAGAACAAGTGGAGAGGAAAGGAAGAAAGTCAGGAACAAGCTGGAGTTAAAGACGTGAGGCAGAAAGATATTTGGTCCTCTGGTTTTTTGGTTTTCTGACTTTGTGTGGAGATGAATCTTCTCCTCGGAGCTCTGAGTGCTCTGCTCTGCTGCTCGTCGTCCTCCTCTCATACACTGGATCCTGCTGGGAAGAACGTCTGCCACAACGTCAGGTACCCTTCAACTTTACCTTCTCTCACACCTGGTATATTTTTACTGTTACAAACAGCCGCTACAGAAGCTACAGAAGGGAAGTGGCACTGTGCTGGACAGCTCCTTGGTTGGAATACAGGCTTAATTTTATATCTTATTATTTTCTGCTACCATGTTATAATTGAGGTTTAGATACAACATAGAGTTTTATTGTTTCAAATTAGTCAGGTTTATTTGATTGATTTGATTATATTCTATATATTTAGGGACCCCTCCACCCTGGTCTGTTGCTCTGGATGGCGTCAAGAAGGCAAAGAGTGCCCTATACGTGAGTATGAATCTGCAGGAAATATGATTTTACTGCCTCCATATTTGTTTTTTTGTGGTTTGTCATTCACTTATATGCGTTCTGTATATATATGTGTGTGTAGCTGTGTGTGAGGGTGACCAGGCCTGCCTGAAGGGTGAGATCTGTGTGTATCCCGGAGTGTGTCGATGCCCAGCTGGTTACTATGGAGCTCAGTGTAAAACACGTGAGTTACAACAAACAACAGGAGCCGTTTACAATCAATGAACTGATGTGTCAGTTTGAGTTACAGTGTACAATTTGCACCACATATTTCAGTTTTATTGTGTAGACGTGACCACTTAATGTGATACCGGTATTGATTTTTGCAAAACGACATCATAAACCTGTAAATGTTTCTCATAACTTACCTGTGATCTTCTCCACGTGTACATAGAGATGTATTTAGAGCTTTGACTTAAGATTACCAATACAACAATATAAAAAATACTCCATTATAAACAGAAGACCTTCATTTAAAACATTCATTGCAATTTGTATTAAAAGGTTTGGTTGGACATTAACGTAACAGTGAGACAGGCATTGGTTTAATATTAAGATGGTCCCATATTCATTATTTAACTTGTACAATTGATTGACTAATGTTCAAAGTCCTGCATGAAAACACATAATTTAGTAGTAACAACTTACCTATAAGTCAACTTAAAGCTATGATTACAAACTGCTTTATAAAAAGGAGGAGCACATACAATTAGGTATTTTTGTCTAGTGGTTCCCAACAAAGGGGTCAGGCCTCGTCTAAAAGGTCCCAAGATAAATCATGACATGATTAAAGAGGTAGAAGTTCTGTTACAGAAAATTGTTTGTATCTTTTTTATTTGATACCTTTCCCTCTTTGGCCTAAATATGTTATTTAAAAGAAACCATTGGTAGGTTTAGTGAAAATCTCATCTGTTACATGTGAATTATGATATGGGCCCCAACTAGATTTACATGACAGAGAGTCAGGAACAATATTTCTCTCTGAAATGCAGTGGAGTATAAACAGAATCATAAAATTAAAGTAACTCTAAATTGTACTGAAATACAGTACATATACACAGTGCTTTGTTCATGATATGTTTTCCCTGTGTTTGTTTGGTTGTTACCAGGATGTCCTCTTGAGTTCTGGGCTCCAGACTGTCGTAAGGTGTGTCCCTGCTACCCACACGGCCGCTGTCACCCCGTCACTGGTGAGTGCACCTGCAACACCAACCGTTGGGGTCCGCTTTGCCAGTACGCCTGCAAGTGTGGCCGGCATGGCCACTGTCACCCGGTCCATGGAAACTGCTCCTGCGATGAGGGCTGGTGGACGTCAACGTGCGCCAAGCCTTGCCAGTGCATGACTGAGGGATCTGTGGGCCCCGGCTGCGAGCAGCTAACAGGTCGGTGTCAGTGCAACAAGGGCCACTGGGGCCTGAAATGTCCTGGCACCTGCAAATGCTACCTGTCGCCATGTAATCAACGTACCGGTGTGTGTGAATGTGAGGCCACCTGGTGGGGACCCAGCTGTGACCGGCGATGTAACTGTGACCTCACACACAGCAGCTGTGGCCCAACCAATGGGAAGTGTCTGTGCCACCCAGGGTACCAGGGTCAGTTCTGCAACCTGCCCTGTGAAGCTGGGAAGTATGGCAGTGGTTGTACAAAGAGGTATGTGTAAGGTAGATACACTTATAGGTTTAAATATCTCTGTTACTGCTTATGCTCTCCTACTTTTTTTTTTATATCTCCTGTCCTTAGTTGTAGTTTCTGTAAAGACAACCAGATCTGCTCTGGTACTGATGGCGCCTGTGACGCATGTGAGCCCGGCTGGAACGGTACACAATGCGACCGCCCGTGCTCGTCTGGTTATTATGGTGATGGCTGCAAGGAGAAGTGTCCACGTTGCAGGAATAATGAACCCTGTGATCCAAAAACTGGGAAATGTTGGAGGTGTGACCCTGGATGGACTGGCCCAAGGTTTGAGACATACATTTATCATGTTTGACCATCCTGCACTCAAATTATAGTGAAGGATTTTTCACGTTTTACAACAACAAATCACATATGTTTTACATTATATCCAAACATTGCACAAAGTACATTATAAAACAAGGTTTCTCAACTGTTTCTGGTGGGTTTAATTATCATATTAGTTGTTATAGAGTTAACACGCTGTCATTTGGTACATTTTCATCTTGCGTCTCTGCATTCGAGAACTGAGAACTGAAAACACAACAACTGCGCTGCCATTTACTGAAATCACATGATGGATTGTCTCCCCCATGCATGTTTCAATTCTGCATATTGATTTTTCATACCGCCTTCCTGCAAGGAGGAAATCAGGCTTCAAGCGTGTGGTATGCTTTGAAAAAAGTTTTCTGGAACATCAAGTTACTGCAGTTTAATGTCTTTAGTAATAGTTGCTCCTTGATCTTGTCTTTGCTTCAGATTTCTGAAGTAGCCGTCATCATAAAATGTGTGTTCTTCATACGGACCAATGGGGGACAAATGCATGTTGGTCAGTTTGATGCCCTTTTTGCCTTATTTGTGTCCTTGGTTATCGCTCCCTCTCGCCAGGTGTGAGGAGCCCTGCTCCAACAGGACGTTTGGAGACGCCTGCAGCTTCCTGTGTAGCCCTTGTTTCCACGGTAACTGCCATCACGTGACAGGAAGATGTGTCTGTCAGCCAGGCTTTCAGGGAGAGAGGTGATGTTCCTCTATGAACATAAGTAATAGTTTTCACTTAAAAACACACACACACACACACTCTCTGAGGTTAAAACATGCAAAACCTCCATTATGGTCCCTTTAATTTTCTTCTCTATGATGCTGTAATGTTTATTACAGCATGTTTTCACTGTATATAGACCATGACTCAGCGTTCCTACACATGATGTTTGCTGCAGTGATGTAATTTTGTGGTTTTATGTCTTTTTCTAGCTGTAACAGCAGCTGCCCCGCCCTGCAGTTCGGCGTCAACTGTTCCTCTGCCTGTGACTGTGGTGAGGGGGTCCAGTGTGACCCAGTCACTGGTGCCTGCCCTAGCAGTACGTCCATCCATCCATTCATCCATCCATCCTGCTGCATGGATTAGTATATGAGCGTGAAAAGCATCACATGTTTCTTGGTGTGTGTGTGTGTGTGTGTGTGTGTGTGTCAGGTGTCACAGGGTCTGTTCTAGCAGGTGTGCTGGTTCCTTTGCTCCTGTTGCTCCTCGCTGTGCTCTGCTGCTGCCTGTGTTGTGGAGGAGGCCCTGTTGATGGCAAAGACAGGTCTGTGACTCATTTCCCTCTATCAACATTAGCACACTGTATAATCCCACACACTACTGGGCTGCCAAAAACTAACCATTTGCGAAATTTCACTTGAATTTAGAGTCATGTCCAGCTGCAAACTGTAAACTCAGTTGTACAATCAGCACGAAAACATTGTGTGACTATATAAACAGTTGTCTCTTCCAGGGCAACTGTGGCTGATGGAGGCTTGTCAGTTCGGATGAAATATCACGTCTACAGTGTCCTTGCTAACATCGGCGCTGCACTTCCCTGTATCTCTAACTGGTCCTCTGGTCTGCCTCGTGTCACCGGTCAGTCCCACAGCACAGTAATTATAGTACAATGCTAAATAATATGGTGATATATTGTAACTGTGTGCAAACTCTAAAAGCTGAACATATATGCAAGGACAAGATGATACTGAATTGAGTCACTGAATAACATGAATAACACTGAATAACAATAACATGAATTATGAAGCAATATTTCGGTAATTTGCAGAGGGAGGAGGTTCAGAGGAACCAGTTACTCAACTCTTTTCAGGGTTGCAGCCCTTAGTCATAGTTTGATGTTGCAGTTCCATGGAAATGGAGTGAAATACATTACAACATTACAAGTGTAGTTATCATTACTATACTAATACTATAATTTAATGAAAAGTAACTAGGATCTTTTCTTATTTAATCTGTTTTTTGACGCTACCAGTGTCTCACCATGACCCAGAGCTGACATTCAACCACAGCTTCATTGAGCCTCCTTCCTCTGGCTGGGTGACTGAGGGGTCGTCCTTTGACACTGATGAGGAAGAGGCCGAGGCGCTCTACTGTGTCCCTCCAAGAGAAGGTAGGAACACAGATATAATAAACTTTACATTGACTTTTGGTGGCTAGCAGACTGGCACTGCAAACGTCCCCTCCATCTCTTCTGTCTCTTTGGCAGACATCCCGGCGGTGGCAGGTGGCGAGTTCCAGGAGATGAGCTCCAAGTGTAACATGTTCTTAGACCCATCCGGCTTCAGCAGCGAGGACATCACCTCACCTTTCAACATCCCTCGCACCTCCAGCATCGCCAAGTCCAAGCGGCCGTCTGTCTCGTTTGCTGAGGGCACTCGTTTCTCCCCCAAGGAGAGACGTGGCTCGGGTCAGGACCCCGGTGCTCTCCCTGGACACCCACGTAACAAATCCAAGTCACCCTGGGGGGTTTTGATGCTGTCTGCCCTCCAAAGTCAGGGAGGCGCAGCTAAAACTGGAGAGGGAGATGAAGGTGAGAGTGAGGAGAGGGAAGATGAAGTGGATGTGCAGGCGACAAACAATCAGGAATCAAGCTGTGACATAGGGGATCAAGAAGTAGACAGAACCCCATCCCGGGCCACCCTGCAGGTTCCCGGGGCATCAGGACGTAGACGGACTATGTCCAACACAGCTGCTCATAAAGGGACCCAGCTGCCAACATCTGCCTCTGATGCACAGGCGGGGGTCTCAGATAAAGTCACCACAGTGTACGTGACAGTGGGTAAGGCAGGTAGGCCCGTGTTGAAGACAGAGTCGAGCTCTGAAGGGCCCGTTCAGGCCATGCTACGACGACTCGGTAGCCTCCAGCGACAAAAGGAGCAGGAGTCTGGCAGGCCTAAGACAAAAACAGCTGAAGGGATTACCAAACCACCAAGGAAGAAGCTCGGAGCTCGGGCGAGTGTGTGGGAGCAGGGAGGCCCGCCTGGAGGAGAAGTCGGCATATGTAAGCCAATCAGGAGAAAGCAGGCTTCTCTGAACCCTCCTGATGCAGCTGGTGCTAGTGACACTCCATCATCAGAGAGCAGCACTCCAAAAAGGCCACTGTCGTCCATTTTGCAGAGTGTGCCAGAGGTGGCATCAGCTGACTCTGGGTCAGATCTGAGGGCTGAGGGAGACACAAGGCAGGGTGCTGACCCCAGTACAGGAAGAATTGAGAGCAACTACCTGACTGTGGGACCAGCAGGAGACGCTGCCAGTCTCACGGAGGTCATCGCCAACGAAGGTGCAGAGCCCTGCTATGAGAATGTCATGATTAAACACTCGTAACCTCGGAGAAACTGATATGTCAGCAGGTCTGATCCAAACACAACTGCATATTTATTATTCTTCAGTTATACTGTTACAGACACAAGGAGAGAAACCTCGTTATAACTGTAAATCAGTAAATTAGAGGTCTGTGATTCTTGAATTATGGTGTTAGACATGTATGCAGCAATATGTAATAGAATACCTTAACTTTTAGCCTAAATATTAAATATATTCTAGTTTAAAAGATAAACGAAAAACAAAAAAGACAGCTGTGGTATTTGGGTAGTGTGTCCTAACAACACCACAAGTTGCATTCAGGATCTCAAGTTCTATATGAGCACGAATAATGAGACAAGTGAGCGATCATTGTTTTTATTTGCTCCAGAGATGCACGTTGTATAAACTGTATACATACAAGTACTGTAATAACTGGGACTCACAAAGGATGAACAGACATAAAGAGTTGAGATTTTTCTTATTTTTTGAACATCTGGGTTATTCCAGGAAGATGACGGCAAGGGGAAGAATGGCAAAAACAACACCATGCTTCATTACGAAATGTGTTTTTGTTACAAGTTGTGATTCACAGATGCGACTCACTTTGAATCAGCACACAGTGCAGCCTTTCGACATCTGTAAAGCTGATAAAATTTAACAAAGCTGTTTTGCCAGTGTATTATATTATTATATTTGCCCTGTTTTACTTGTTATTAGATGTCAGAAAACTGTTTTTGTAAGAATATTCCCACAACTACAACCTGCAGTCAAAGCGCCCTCGAGCATGAACACACCTCTCACTGACCACTGCGGTCACACATAATGCTGCTGTTGAGTAAAAGGCACATTACTGAACATTGGGAGTTTTCTTCTCATTACACAAGACATCTGTACGACCATACGTCAAGATTTAAAGACTCCTTTTTGGTGCATGAAACCTTCATTGTGTCATGAGTGTTTTATATTTCATATTCACTGTAAATATGTTCACAATTAATAATGAAAATAAACATTTTAAAGTTTGTAAATACGTGATTTAGAAATCTGTCTGTGTGGAAGACGTACTGATATTTTATTTCAGTGAAACAGCACTCTGCAAAAACACTCTGTTACGAGTCAAACTACCACAGTATTAGCATCAAAATGTACTTTCAAATATGTTTGAGGTGAAGCTTACTTATTGTATTAGTTTAACCTCTAACAGTGGCCCCTTTATTAGCTGATCATGTATATTTTATTTCAAATCATAAAGTAACTGGTAACTATAGCTTTCCCATAAATGTTTGTAAAAAGTACAATACTGAATATATACTGAATTATAGTGGAGTAAGTGAGTAAAAGTACAACCCCAATCCCAAAAAAGTTGTAACACAGTATAAAATGTAGATAAAAACAGACTGCAATGATTTGCAAATCATTAGTATATTAAATATTCATTTAATATACATACCTCTGTGCTGCATCACTTTTTATTTCAACAACACAGGAGGACACTAATTGTTGCAAATCATTGCATTTTGCCTTTATTTATGTTTTATAGAGCGTCCCAAGTTTTTCTCAGAAGTTGTTTTTAATAAAGAAGGTCAGTTAATGTTGACAAGAGACGAGAAACAAGAGTTCAATCAACCGGCTGAACTTTGGCTATGTGTGGACTTTCATCGATCTCCAATATTTGCTGAAGTTGTGTTACACTGAACATGTTTGACACACTTCTTTTACAACTAACACTGCCAATTTTAGTAAAAAATAAATGATCGTTTTTTCCCAGTTGATCATATTAAAATACCTAAAAATATTTCAAACTACTTCTCTGCTCCGGGGTTGTCTGTGCAGCCGAGCCAGTACTTGGCAATGGATCTGGGGTATGGAGGCATGGCAGGGTCGACTCTCTTGCTCCTGAGGTCCACTCTGTAGTATTTATCTAGAAAACACATAAAACAAGACATGTCATGTTCCCTCACTGATAACTTGAGAGAGGTGGTAGGTCAAAACTGGTGCTCTGGAGTTAAGGGACCCCCTTGAGTCGAGCCCAGATATCATTAAGCAGCTCATGGTTGTGCCGGACAACTGTCTACTGGTGACTCATAAAATATATAAGTACTGATTATCACACAGAAATACAGAAGGAGTGAGTGCAAAGGGTTTCTCTGTCTGTTCCTTTGTCATGTGGACTAACTCGCAGCATGTGAAACTTGTTAGTTTTCTATGGTGAGACAGATCTGCGGACAGTCTGATAGAATTACTCAGCTTCAGTCTCCTCGCCCAGCTGCCTCCTACGTCTGTAACTCTCTTTAATCGGTCTGTCTTAAAAGCTAAAATAAGAGAGTGACGTAACCAATTTCCTGTTTTAGATAAAGTCAAACTGGATTTGTTGTAATTACAGCTCTCATGAAGCTTTGACAGCATGCCAATGGGAAATAAATGCTTAAAACAATCAGTAACTGGCAATCACTGATAATCACTTCAATATTACGGGTTCTTGAATGTGAGAATTTGCTACATTACATGTAATCTACAATTTAAATCTTTGCATTTTTCTGTTAACATAAACACTGTTGTGTTACCTCCTTTAAAGAAGTAGACGGTCTGTATGGGCATACTCCTCTCGGGGGGCTGCAAGTACATCCAGTCACTTCTGGAGTCATAGTTGCCTCCGTTGTTTTGACTATCTTGCCGTCTGTCCTGGTCCCAGTCTTGATCCCCCCGTCTATCCCAAATACGTCCAAGCCTCTCCTCCATTTCCATCCTCCTCTCTGCCATCCTCCGACCCATTTCCATCTGCCTCTCTGCCAACCTCCGACCCATTTCCCTCTGCCTCTCTGCCAACTCCCGACCCATTTCCCTCTGCCTCTCTGCCAACCTCAGACCCATTTCCCTCCCCATTTCCGCAATGTCCTGGCCCATGTTCATCCCCTGTTCAGCCATGGATTCCCAGAAGGGTGAACGACTTTGCCTCCTACGACCCCACTGCTGGTTCCACTGCTGTCCATACGGCGGGTACTGCTGGTTCCACTGCTGGCCTGGCTGTGGACCCCACTGTTGTGGTGTGGGCCTCCTCGGAGGGACGAACATTCTGCCTGTGAGGACAGCATCAACTGGAGACTTGAGGCCCTTCCAGTCCTTGTCAATGAAGTGGTGTTTGTCATGATGCTGAGGCGCTAAAGAAGAAAAACATTAAGCTGTAGACGTGACAACATCTCTCTCCTCTCCTGAACGAGTATACATGATCTAAAACAACTCACAGTTGGAGAAGAGCTGGCTGAGATAATGTTGATAGTTGTTGTAGTAGATGCCGGTGTAGTCCCTGAACAGTGCGGATGGAGACCTCTCAGACATGGCGATGCACTCATGGTGGGAAGGCTGGTGCATAAACTCGTACGTGTAATACTGATCGGCTGGAGAAACCAACACAACGGCCCCAAATGGAAAACATTCAAGTAACTTCACGTTGGATATACCAAATATCTCTCTCTATGTGCGTGTAAAATCTGGCTCTACCTTTGAAGAAGTAAACCTTCTCTCTTCCATTGTGACCAGGAGCAGGCAGAGCAAACGCTGCATCCACATGATCAGGAATTTTGTCAAAGCCCACGCTGATATCTCGAGGATAGTCATCATCCAGCACGCCGTCATCAAACCTCCAGTATCGGTTTCCCTAATAAAAGTTTGGATTCATTCAAATGTTCAAAGACATACATTTAAGTGGTGCTAAATTCCTGTGTCCTCACCTTGAATATATAAGTCTTCCCTTGACAGTTGACACGGGTGAAAGCAGCATCAATGGGTCCGTCGATGCCCCACACGTCCTTTATGAGCTTTGGATAACCAGGAAGAACTGACTTCTGGTCCAGTTCAAAGAAGTAATCCCCTAGAAACCCCCCACATATGTTCTTAATTAAGTTTTGCTCTTTATCAAATGAAATATTAGGGGATTGCATTGTCAGTCACTCACCTCTGAAGGCATATGTGGAGCCATTTTTTACTTGCATGAAGGAGTCAAAAGGCCTCCCACTGCAGACCACTGCGTCTGGGTCGGGTGCTTCAGTGGGGGCCGTGATGGGTACAGTGGTTGGGTCAGTCTGAGGGGGTTCAGTCGTGGTCGGGACGTCCTGTGGAGGTGGGACTGTCTGTGAAATGTGTGTTATCTCCATCACAGGCGTTTTCTTAGATATAATCTCCATCAGCAGTGTGGGTTTGGTCATTTCCAGCGTGGTTTCTGGATGTTTCTGTGGTTTGCGGCTGAAATCTGAGATGGGTTGCTGTGTGGGCTTCAGCTGGCGACTAATGCCGCCTGTGGCCATTGATGGAGTGGTGTCTTCCAACAGCTCATCATCATCCTCTGCCAACACAAAAGTGTCTCCACGAGCTGAGGGGGAAAAAAGCGATACCAGTGACTATCTTTCTCCTGCGCCTAACAAGATTTTAAACACACAAGCAGGGAGGTTTTCTTACTCATCATAGAACAGATGGACTCATAGTCAGAGCAGCAGCTCTTGTAATACTTGCACATTGAGTCACACTGGCATTTCCTCTGAACGTCAAAGCCATTCTCACAGCGACCCATACAAGACTCTGAAGATAAAATTGCAAAGTTAAAGTCGAGTCTCTTTGGTGTGTTTTTGTGCTTCCTCCTTGTGTTCTTTGATCAAATGAGATTCCTCCTCTGGATAATAAAGTTAACTTGGATTTGATTTGATTATAGCTCCCATGAGGCTTGGACAGAATGCTAATGGCATCATGGGATATTATTTTTCTCTATCGTTGTAGTTAGCTTTGTTTAACGCCTACTTACAGTGTCTTGGTTAATAATAATTTATTAATTAGCACTGAAACAAACAGTTAGTTGATTCATTAATCAAATGCTAAACATTCACAGGTTCCAGCTTCATAAATATGAGAATTTTACAGCTTTTCACAGCTTGACATAGTTTTAAAGTTGAATGTATATTTGGATTTTGGACTGACAAAATAAGAAATTTGAAAACAACAATGTGTGTTCTGGCTCTTTGTGATGAGCATTTTTTAGTATCTTATAGATTAAGGTTAAGATAGATGTGTCTGACATGCACCCAAAGTTAACACCTATGATTGGGTCGACCTATGTTTAAATTAGTTAATATATAATGTTAAGTGTTAATTGTTTTATCCAATATGTTGTTGTAGCTGCTGATAGAAATAAACCGACTCTGAATAAGTACATTTAACACACAGACTAGGTCCATTATAATGTCTGACTGTAACACGATAATACTATACTGAAGCATGTACACCAAACACACACTACAAATCCTCTGAGGAACTTTCAAACAGATATTTTAATGATGTACTGTACTTACCCTCGGCAGCAAAAGCCTGATTGAGCAGAGCGAGCAGCAGGACAGTCCACAGCCGCATGTTTCCTCTGTTGTGCCAGAGCACAGAATGAGAAAAGTAATGATGGACCATATGCTTCTAATCACTGGAGACGTGTTAGTCACCCCACTTCCTTGTTTGCTTTAACCTTATTTCGAAATCTCTTTTGCCTCGAGCAGAAAAACAGAGATAGACAGAGGGAGAGAGATCAATAAGAAATAAAAGTTTAGGCAGTGTGACCATCTGCTTCTGAAGTAATGCAGTGACTTTCTTTCTTGTTTTTTAGGACAAGACTAGACCTGTAACCTAGTTTTATTGTGAAGCTTCGGTGATGACAGAAGAGTAAAACAGCATCTTGTAAATCAGCCTTGTAAAACAGCTGAACACAGATTCTCAAGCCAATAAACATCTGCAGACAACAGTTTTAATTTCTCTAAAAAGTCATTCTCCAATGCACTTGGCAATGAAGAAACATTTTGTTGAGGAAACAGTGAATCCTTCAAAGATTTGTTTGTCTGCTGGCTTATTGAGTTGAGAAAAACTGAGATCAGCCATGAGTTTCTGCCATGATTTCCCTTTCTGTTCTGTGTCACATGACAGTCATTTAGCCCATCTTGTTACAGTTCGTACTGATTTGATCAGTGCTTTCACGTGCACTAAAGGAGCCACGCTAAGATGGTTAAAGTCCTTTTTTTTTCATCAAACCTATCTCTTTAATTCAACTAGTTGCCACAGATGGCCATTTTTTCTGTTGCCATTGATATTTATCATCCATATTTTTACCTATTGTGTTGTTTTCTCTTCTTCTCATTATTAAAAAACAATATTCATTTTAATCTGATCTTGTTTTTGTTCAGCATTTTGGGCTGCATCATTGCATGAAATATTATTAATATATACATTTCTAGTGATATAACTCCTTATGGCCTTTAATAACAACCTTTACAGATATTATACACAGCACATGCTGAGACACAATGTGTCCAGCAGAGGGCCTGATTTGTTTATGGGCACTTTGAGCATGCTCTGACCGGCGGTGATGCAGGGATGAGAGGGGAGGAGGAGGAGGAAGAGGAGGAGGTGGAGGAGGGGTGCTTTTTTTCCTGTTCATCTCTGGCGGTATCCGGAGCCGGTGGGCGGTGCAGACCACTGTAGATGACAGCCTGCGGATGCTGACCAAAGGATGCGATAGGTCTAGGGGGGCTACCATCGGAGATAGGTGTCATATTTTGTATTTTTCTGCTACAGAGGAGTATGACAAGAGCAGGCTTTCTTTGTCTGCAAACCCTCAGTGTAAGCCGAGGAGACAGACAACAATAGAGTTTTATTTTTTCAGGAAAACAAGTGGGATTTACTCTGCAGGCTTTACAGTTTGAGGGTCCAGTGTGTTGAGATGTTGCCTCTTTATTAAGGACACATGGACAAACAGATTGTGTGCAGGCATTAAGTCATCTATTAGTCGATGGGAGACAAAGAGACAAAGCAGCAGCTGCTGAGGCTCGACACACACCGGTGACCTGCTCAAGATCTGCTTATGAGTGTTTATGTGCTTACAGCCACAGAGAGGTGTCACTATTGATTTGCAGCTGAAGCCTTGCTTGGTGCATCTGTTTTTTCAAGCCTGGGGATCATCATCAGAGGCCTCTGTAAACAAACACATCCACTGATACTGACGTCTCCGCCGGCACATGTTAATTTCTCTGACGCTCTTCCTGTGGAGGCTCTACCGACATTTCTCCATCATGTTCAGCTCAGACAGACTCACAGTGCCGGATTATGTCAGCCGACTGCAGAGAGGGAGGAGCGGCTCCAACTCCGGCTCCAGCTGCGACCCCAGAGCTGTGTCTCCGGGCGTCAGTGCCGACGTCCAGGCGGTTTTGGACGTCTCCCTCCCCGCCCTGCGCTCCGCCATCAGGAGGCTGAAGTCAGGCAAGGAAACCTGCGATTCAGATGAAACCCGGAGGTCCATCGCTGAGATATTTCAGCTGGTGGAGGAGGCCTGGGTTTTGCCCGCTGTAGGCCGTCAGGTGGCCGAGGAGATCTGCAACAGGATCCGGCTGGATGGAGGCCTGGAGCTGCTGCTACAGCTCCAGCAGACCCCTGCTGTGGAGATCACCTATGAGTCTGCAAAACTGCTGGAGCAGATCCTGACCTCAGACAACAGGTAGGCTGACTAAGTTTAGAAAGATTTTAATGTTGAAGTTGTGTCAGAGATGTTTTGATTATCCACATGTAGTTTCTGAGGCCTTGATAAAAGCTGTTTGTACTTAAAATGAGTCATATTCAAGTCTGTTTAAGACCACATGAGCAACTTATATTATGGTACACCTATCGTATTAATAAATGTTCCTGCCATGTCATCTAACCAGGACAAAAAACACAGAAACACAATATCCTTAAATTACAGCCTCAGAAATGATGAATGAATCAACACATGTCTGTCAAAGTCAAACTTTAAAAGCTTAACATCTTAGGATATTGCAAGGCTGTTTTTTTATTAGATAAATGTAAAATTTAAGAGCCAGTATTCACGTTTTTGTGTCCACCTCTTTATACAGATCTGTGTTGATTTCAAGGCATATTTGTCTGATTGATCTGCTAATAGTTTAGTCTATAAACTTTGAAAAACACACACCACAGAAGTCCCAGATAACATGGCATCTTGGAGGTACTTGTTTTGTCCGACCAGCAGTCCAAAACTGAATATATATTAGATTTACAGTGATATAAAACAGAGAAAAGCAGCCCATCCTTTAATCGTATTACTTGTTTGGCATTTTGTGTGTGATAAAAGGCTTAAAAGATTAATTAAATGTCAAAGTTGTCGACTAATTCATATAAATCTGGTGTTACCAAACACACCATAAATGCCTGTTTATTCCTCATTCATTCATTCAGGAGTATTTGTTTACTATTCACTGTTAAATTGCACTCAGTCCTGCTGATTGTTTGAGTTTTGTTACAATCTCCTGTTGACAGAGATTATTTAGCCCGTATGGGCCTCGGGGTTATCCTCAACCTGACTCGACAGCAGGAAGATGCACAGCTGGCTCGCAGCGTCTCAGGCATCCTGGAGCACATGTTCAAACACTCCGAGGAGACGTCCGTCCACCTCATCTCTAACGGGGCCCTGGATGCCCTCCTGTACTGGTGCAGAGGTACAGATCCCACCGTGCTACGCCACTGTGCTGTGGCACTGGCAAACTGTGCCATGTACGGAGGCCACCGCTGCCAGCGATGGATGATTGAGAAACAGGCAGCTGAGTGGCTTTTCCCACTGGCTTTTTCCAAAGAGGATGAACTCATTCGCTACCACGCATGTCTGGCTGTGACTGTGTTAGCTGCAAACCGAGAAATTGAGAAAGAGGTGGTGAAATCTGGGACCTTGGAGCTGGTGGAGCCATTCATTGCATCTCTGGATCCGGATGACTTTGCCCGCAGTTTACTGGACAGTGCAGACTGCATGCAGGGTAAGACAGCCTCTGATCTGCAGCATCTTCTTCCATTACTGGATGGCACAAGACTGGAGGGAAAGTGCATTGCAGCCTTTTATTTTTGCGTTGAGACCAGCATCAAATCTCGTCAACGAAACACCAAGGTACAATCACTGCCTCCTTAAAATCTTAGCTAATAATGTCAAATAGCTTTGTTGTGACAGTGACTTTAATTTGTCCTTCTGTCTTCTATATTTGTCCTTATAAGATATTTCAAGAGATCGGAGCAGTGCAGAGCCTAAAAAGAATCGTCATGTACTCCAGCAATGGCACAGCCTCTGCCCTCGCCAAGCGGGCACTGAGCATGATGGGAGAGGAAGTGCCGAAACGTATCCCGTCATGTGTGCCCAACTGGAAAACGTGTGAAGTGCAGACCTGGCTGCAGCAGGTTGGCTTTAGTGCCTATTGTGACCGTTTCCAGGTAAGTCAAACAAATAAAGACGGGTACAAAACACTCAAGTAATACATTAAAATACTACCAATCTACCACAGATCATTGAATCGGCACCTGTGACTGTTTGCTGTTAACAGATAACACCTTTAAACCTCAAAAAATACTATATATATCTCATTACTTAGATCTATAACCAAATCACACATCCTGTTGTACTAATGGCCTATATGTCACTGTACATGACAGTAATTGCAGTATCTTATGCACTCTAGGTGTAGCTGGCTGAGTTGAACTCTCTGGATCCATCTGACCATGTGCTCTTTGCTCATTTTGATTCAGTGGGACACTCTAAACTCCTTAAAACACCTCCATGTGCTCACATATGACAGATCCAACCTGTCTTGCCTTATTCAGGCTTGGAAATGAAATTGTTATAGTATCATATACAGTTTACAGTCATGGGTTTATTAAGTCTGATTTTAGAGGGTGCTGCAGCCTCCTCAGCATCCATACTTCCCACATCTGATATTTATCTCCCTGTACAGGAGCTCCAGGTAGATGGAGACCTCCTGCTGAACATCACAGACCAGGATCTGATCGCTGATCTGGGCATGATTGCAGGCCTCACTCGCAAGAGGCAAGTGGTACAAACTTTATAATGCACGTGCCCGAGACTGAGCACTTTGACACCTCTGTTTTTTCTCGTCCTCCAGGTTTTTAAGAGACTTACGTGTGTTGAAGACTTATGCCAACTACTCCACATGTGACCCAAACAATATGGCTGACTGGTTGGTTGAAGTGGACCCCCGTTTACGTCAGTACACCTACGGCATGGTCCAGTCGGGAGTGGATCGCAACAATGTCCAGAGCCTGACCGATCAGCAGCTCCAGCTTGACTGCCACATAGGCAATGGAGTCCACAGAGCCAAGATACTGTCTTCTAGCCGCAGGCCGTTTAAACCGTGCCACACAGACGCCCAACCTGCAGGGCCTGACGTGTTTATCAGCTACCGACGGACTACCGGCTCCCAGCTGGCCAGGTCAGAACAAAAACAGATGTTAGGGTTGGTTAAATCAGGCATAGGTAATGTCTTTGTTCATCCTTACCTGTGCTAAAACTGCTTCTCATTCTCTCTCCAAGCCTTTTGAAGGTGCACCTGCAGGTTAGAGGGTACAGCGTCTTCATAGATGTGGAGAAGCTGGAGGCCGGTAAATTCGAGGACAAACTGATCCAGAGTGTACAGAGGGCACGCAACTTTATCCTGGTCCTGTCTTCAAATGCGCTCGACAAGTGCATGGGTGACACTGCCATGAAGGATTGGGTGCACAAGGTCAGAAGTTTTCCATTTACTGCATGTGAATACCACTTAAAAAAACAAACAATTATGTATCACTTTATGACAGCTCGGCTTGATAAACTAATCAGTTAATTAAACTCAAATATGAATTTGCCAGGTCAGGAAATTGAACTTCTGGCTGGTAAACATGATGTAAATCTGTATTATTTTGTTTTGTCAGCTACTGGCTACTTCTAGCTGCGCTAAATGCATGTTAATGTTGTAGTTTCTTGCAACAGGATCAGGAAATGTCACCAACCTTTGCAGAATGCCTGAAACCTGTGCTTTTACATGTCTGAATATATCTCACAGACTGAAAGAAATGATCATTAATCCTACAGGAGATCGTCACAGCCTTGGCTGGAAAGAAGAACATAGTTCCTGTCACAGATAATTTTATGTGGCCTGACCCCATGTCTCTGCCGGAGGACATGAGAGCTATTCTCAACTTCAATGGCATCAAGTGAGTCGCATATTTTCACTGTTCACCACATGGCTGTGTGGTGTACCTACGGTAAATTTAAGGAGGTCAACATGTTTAACAGCTGATTTGAGTTGTGGTTGTGTGACAGTCGTCTCTTTTCAAGATAACATCTTTTAAAGCCTCTTTTATTTCTTTAATGAAACATTTATGGAGTTAACTTTTTATTGTCTGTCATCTGTAACATATCCATTAGAGGGAACTTATTTGCTGTTGTTTTTTCTTGACACAGATGGTCTCATGAATATCAGGAGGCCTCGATCGAGAAGATCCTCCGCTTTCTGAAAGGACAACAAGACCAAATCGACGGCTCAGGCACTTCCAAAGGCCAGAAAAAGAAAGAATAAGATAATAAACGACATAAAGTTTCTCAGCTACAATAACTTCCAATGATGCCAAATTCCACACGGCCTACGGTGAACCGGCTGGCAGCTTCCCCCTGCACTGCCAAAATGCATGAGAAGTGAATTTGAATATATTTAGATTACATGCTCAAACAAAGACCTAATATACGAATGATGAATTGAATTTATTAAAAGGGATTTCAGATTGTATGGAATAAAGTGTAAGCCTTTAAACGATAGTAGCCTCACACTGCAGGTACAGCATACGCCTTCTGTCTCTCAGGAAAATAACTGTGATACATCAGCCGTCATTGAGACCCAGCAACATCATTAATAGCAATCTCTGAGGCACCCACTAACACGACGGTCTATATAAAAGTTATATGCAATCATTTCTTGTTTAACTCATATATTACTCAGAGGAGCAAAATAGGTATCTGATTTTATTAACATTTGTTTTTATGGTAGGGTTGCAAGAGAAAAGAATCCTAGCAGATGCGTTGATTGCGGGTATAATCTAAACTGAAGGCATGACGTATTATATAGAAACAAATGAGCTACATTCTGTATAACTGCACCCCCAATTAACCAAATAACAGCTTTAAGGAGTGTAAAGGCAGCAAAAAACATACCCATGTAGTATTAAACACGTCCTACCTTCTGTAAAAGTGATGCACATTAACTTAAAGGACTTGAAATGCACCGTCAAGTCCTTGAAAATGGAAATGATCCTATCTGTGTTACGGAGTGTCTTGTAGACCTCCGTTACAACATAATGTAATACTTTGACTGTCTCATTCAGCACACTGACTATTGTTGGCTTTCCAATTAAATTGTCATCCTTGTTCCCTCGGTATGTTTGACTTAGTGTGTTTAAAAGAAGCAGTCAGGTAACAACAGAAATCCAGCAACATGACACACAGTAGCAAATCCCTTCTATGTAATCAAGAATGAAGATTAATTAAAGAAGCTTTGATGAGGCTGAAACAAATATGTGAAGTTTGTTAAATCCTCAAGCAGTCATTAAGATATATTGGTCGCATATTGTTGTTATGAAATTATATTATTATAGCCTGAATGCAACAACTGTTCCCCAGGGCTTTTATCTGATCTTGCCTTAATATTGTTTGCCTCCAGCGTCCACCTGATATCATTTTATTAAATGTGCTCTGTGTAAAACACATTAACCTCCCCCCAAGTAGTAAAACAGGATTTAATTTCTCATCATCGTGTTTATTAATGTTCTCAGTGTGCAACAAACAATTTGTTCTTTTCATTTGAAACATGATAAAAAAAATAAAATGTGTTGTAAATAATATAAGAGTGATCTTTCATTTATTTTCCATTTAATTGTGCGTTACATGTAAACAAATGATTCAATCATATTCTAAAAATAAAATGATTGCAGCTTATAAATATTTCAAATCTGATTATGAAGAAAACAAGGACGGCTTTTATCTTCATACAGATCGATTCACAGTGGAGTTAATGCTTCACTTAACCTCCAAACTTCCCTTTGTGCATTTTAAAGCTCATTTGGCAGCTCTTGTTCCCTCACTGTGCGACTAGGGCCTGACCTCTGTATGCATGTTTGCTGTGGACCTGTGCTCTGGGACTATCCAGTGTTGTTGTGGTGGTCGGAGTGGGGGCTCTTCAGGGGGTTCGGACTGTGCTGTCTTTATGGAAAGAGAAGGGAGGGAGGGTCGAGGTGTAACTCAGTAATCCCTGACTGCCGCTAACTGCAGTGGATTACTGATGGTTGAGTTTGAATATGTGCCAAACATGATCCGATCAGATACTGACCTCACTGTTGGAGGGCTATAGAGACACTTCCACCCTTAACATGGCCGACTCTCCTCTCAAATCTCAGTGAATACATAGGAAGAAGGATATAGTAAAGTACCCTTGTTTAAAGTAAAAACATAAAACATAAAGACCTTCAGTCACTCTATATTGTCTATTAATGACAACTTGTAGATCTAAAACAGTTCTGTCACCTCCTTTTTTGGAATAAAACTTTGTGTGATTTATCATCTGAGATGTTGTAGGCTACAAGTGAGGCTGTATCCTCTTGACGTACAGTACTTTCATATTAAGAAATGAGCAGCAGCAGCATTGGAGTGAATAAATTACATGATCATTTCATCGTCAACAACAACAACAACAACAACAAAATCTTAAAGGAAAGGTTCAACATTTAGTTAATCTGCTTATCAACTTCTATGCCGAGAGTTAAAGTGTAACTGCACCACCAAAATCTGCTAATATAGCATCACTACTGGCTTTGTGGCTACGTGATGTCTGATGCTGGAGTGAATACCGATCAGTGACACACTGACCACTGCTATGTGTAGCAAGAATACAACCCTCTGTGCATGTGCTGAGAGGATAAGTCAGGCAGTGTCAGTACAGATATATAGCAGGCCTCAGTCTGTAGAGTCAGGAGAGGTTGGTTTCATGAGGGCTGGTTGGTAACAAAAGCGTCACCTACCTCCAGATCAGCTAATAGTGAAATTCAATTGCAAACTCCAGGGTTCAACCAGCAGCATGTTTATAGTATTTGGGGAGTTTAGTTACACTTTAAAGAATCGTGTACTGCACATAATATAACAAATAAAAGTACTTAAAACACATGATAAAATTCAAACTAATCATCAACATTATAACATCAGGCTAGCGGAGAAGGTGTTCTATGTGTCATAGAAGAATCACGAGATCCACCACGTTCAATGTTTTAGTTTGTGATGTTCCACCAGACTGCATCGTGATTGGCCAGATACTGTAGGCCACACCTGATTCAAATGAGTGGCTCGTTATCAGGCCACTGCAGAGCTTGATGACGAGCTGATCATTTGAATCAGGTGTGGTGGAGGAGGAAACATCCAAAACATGCAGGGCAGTGGTCCCTGAGGACCAGGATTGAAAAACACTGCTGTAGGCTATCTTAGACGAAACCTACGGTAAATAGACCTGGATGCAAAAAAAAAAACAAAACAGAAAACTAATGGCACTTATTAGTCGTTAATATCAAAGGGTTCATTGGCTGGATACTGATTTAAAAAATATTATTAATGTGCCACAATTAGCAGAAGAGTTTATTTCCCCACTCTTTCTTTAAAAGAAAACTCTGTGGTGATCTTTTAAAGACGGAACAATAAGCGTGTCAAGAGTGTCTCAGTTATTACTTATAACTGCTGTAATCAGAAGGCACACCAGTGTCAGGAGATTATGAATGAACAGCCTTTTGAACACACATTATGTTGCGCCTATGCTTGATACGAACAACTGAGGAGTTTGGTACTTTCCTCTTATGTACCGTGCAATCAGAGCTACTGGAATTCATGAAGTCAATATGCAAAGTAACAGTAGGCACGATCTTTGGCACTCTCACAAAATGAAAGCACGTATCACATGTATTACAGCATTTGTATTGTCTTGTGTAATGAGGTTGATACTTCATCTCTTTGTCTTGATCTCTTTGGTGTAACTCCCATCGCTCGAAAGTGGATCAAAAGTCTCTCCCAGCATCACAGATGGACGTGTTTGTGTCAGGGCGGCTCACCTCATAGACTGACACCAGGATGAACTTTAAGTCTCAGATCAGGATGCTGTAGCGTCTCTGTGATCTCTCCTCTGGTCCAGACACTGCAGGGTCCTTTAAAGACAAACACGAACAATTGTTAACAATGTATTTTGCTCATTTTTTATACTTTTTTGTAATGCGCTTGTTGAAAATATCTTGCTTTTCGTAACTAGAATACACTAATGAGAAAACAACAAAAAGACAAAAGACAAAATTACCCAATTATTCCAGCGGGAATGAAGAGGATGATTGCAGCAAACAGGAAGGGGAAGCCCTTCATGAAGTGCAGTGTGGCTGGGTAGAGGGAGTTGAAGACGCCACTGCCCACCAGGAAACATAGACTCTCCACACAGGCAACAGAGGCGAACAGGGCCCCTGGGAGAAAGTACAAACACACAGTCATGTATACAACCTGCAGGACACAAGCTGAACACCTCATGTGCTTCAAATTGGACACAGCACTGCATCATGATACAATTACAATAATTTAAAATTCACTAACTCATTTAAATACTACACATATGATGCACTGAGCTCTCATTTCCAGATGTCTGACCTTGTTCTGATGGGTCCACCAGCTTGGACAGCTTTGACCTGATCACAGGAGTCGCAGCCATGAAGAGGAAACACAGACCATAACCTGGTGACAGACAGATCAACAGTGAAACCACATTAACACAAAGTATGCACTGTTAATGTTTTAAACTGTGTTTTGCATTTGTCCTGTTATAAAATAGTGCCTTTACTATGCAGCTACTTTACAATCTCTGAATCCCTCTCTACATTGTGCAGTTTAACTTCTGTGGTTGCCGTTAATTATCCTCACCAGCTACACGCGGTGTACGTACTGAGTTTTTTATTGCCTTGTTATTCAAGGTTGCCAACACAAACAACCTGTTCAGTCTGTCGCTTGCTGAGCCGTGACAGCGTGACATCATTTGCCTGACAAAGAGAGACTTCACATTGAAATAAGTCACTAAAAACAAAAAACGGCTTGAGTTAACCATTAAAAGCAGCTTTTAAAAGGTGCGTTCTAGTTCTAGTCTTAATAAATATTGATTTAGGTGTGTAATAGTGAAGTATTCAGACCTTGAAGTCATCTCTCTTCTCTTGTCCTGACTTTAGTTTTGTTTATGTATGAATAAAGACAGAACACCATAACTGCAACCACCCAAATACCTTTGCAAACACATCCAGGTTCATGAAACATCACCAACTCAGGCCAGTTTCTCTCACCTGTGAACATGAGGTCGGTGCTGTCAGCCACAGAGAAGACCACCAGCCCAATGATGTTGGAGGCCAGGCCTACGAGGGCCACCCAGGAGTCCGCCAGACAGCGCTGCATGAGCTTCAGTCCCAACAGACTGGTAAGGTAGGCCAGGTGCTGTGCTGCTGATCCATAGCCAATGAGAGCCGGACCCCAGCACAGCGGTGAGCTCAACTCATACAACACATACAGCTCCCTGCTGCCGAAGTGTACAGTCACCACCAGAAAGAAACACAGCATGTAAAGCCACAGCTTACATCTGTGATATCTTCTGCCTGCCTCACTAGTGCTGCCTCCTGTCGAGAAGAGGTGCCAGACAGCTTTATAGTGGCGAGAGGTGAAGAGCTTAGCACTCGGGTCTGGTGTGACAGACTCACGGACAAACAGGTATGCGTACAGAGCTGAAGCCAAGTTAGTGGCCAGGACGAGCCAGAACGGGTTGATGTACCTAAACACAAGCATAAAAATATAATGCAATTCAGAAGGATGCACTGGTGTTAGTGATCTTACTCTGACTGTGCAACAACACACATTTCTTACCCTTGGGCCCGCCGCCACTGCCCACCGATGATGCTAGCCAGCATCCCTGAAAGGCCCAAACAAGCCTCCAAGACTGCAACCCTGAAGGTGCGGGACCTTCTGTCACTGATATCAGCTACATAAGAAAAGCAGCCGGCTAGGATGGCGTTGAAATCCCCTGAAAGGCCACTAAGTAGCCTACCCACTAGGAAGTAGACCACAGGCAGCTTCAGGTACATCACCACCAGGTAAACCACTGCTTGAAGGGCTAGGCCTAGGTTGGGGAAGATAAGGACACGTCTGCGCCCAGCGAGGTCACTCCACGATCCCAGGAGAGGCACAACCAGCAGGCCTACAGAAAAGCCTCCAAGACTGATGTACAGGTTCCAGTGGGCTGTTAAGGTTTCCACCTCCTGCCAAAACAAAACACTGATCAGTTTTACATTGCATTTGTCCATAATTAGATAGCGAATACCAAATTGTCTGGGTCCTGGAGAAAACTGCTGATCTATCTGCTCGCTCATCATATTCCTGTTGTTTAGTTTCAACTTGTGACCGCTGTTCCTCTTTGTGGAAACTCAATAATAATTTTGAAGTCTTTTCCCTTTTTATATATAATATGTATATATATACACACAGCTGCATTTTATGCACAGATGATTCTCGATACATGTCACATTTTAATTTGGAAAAATGCTTCTAAATAGACCTGCAATGTCATGTCTTTTATTGTAGTCTAGCTTTTAATGTGATGTTTTTTGTTTGTGTGTGTATACTTTAACATTAATATTCCTCCTTGTGTTGCATATTTTAAATACATTTTGAAGTACTTGACAATGTCAGAAAAATACTCATTTTAGGCATTGTCCTTGTTAATTAATCAGTAAATATAATTCACCCCCATTGACCCACATTTGTAGCACTTCTTGAGTGTGATTCATTTACTCAAGGCAGTGCCAAAGAAACTTTACTTCTCTTTGTTAGTTAATGATCAACACTTGGCCTGTATCACCAGCAGTGGGTAACAGGTAGCTGGCTAACAAACATAAATAAATAAATAAATAAATTACAGCTGACAGCTGTGCCATTGAGCAAAACATTATAAACAATATAAATTATATATTTGACCAACAGCAGCAGCAGACTTGGTGTTTTTGCAGTGGGAATACTACTTTTATGTGACTGTCATATTTTTTTGAATTGAGCAGCCGTTATAAGACGTGTTATGAGACGTTGAGTGACAGTTATAAGACGTTGAGTGACAGTTATAAGACGTTGAGTGACCGTTATGAGACGTTGAGTGACCGTTTTAAGACGTTGAGTGACCGTTATAAGACGTTGGCTACCTTCTGAAGAGGGTCGGGCGGCACGGAGCTGTTGCTGCACCCCGACCCCTTGGAGCCGTTGTAGCCGAGGTCCTCGCTGATGCGGTCCCACAGATACTGCGTGGACAGAGGCGCCTGCAGGGCCAGAGAAAACATGGAAAGGAACAACACGGGCTCCACGGAAACCGGCAGCGAGCATGTAAACGGTGGTCGTACGGAGCCGGTGGTCGGTACATCCGCCTCCTCTTTGAGGCCGCCGGAGACGTCGGTCAGTTCGTCGTCGGTTGACGCGAGTCCATCGCCCGGGAGGATCGCCGCGGTGTCGGGCTCCTCCATGTCCAACCGACGTGACCTGACTGTTTGTGTTTGAGTGTCTGAACCAGCGCCTTCGTGTAACGCTGCAGCTGTGTCCAACTAGGTAATCATACTAACGCCAGTTTTAGTTTACTCTGCTGGTGCTGGTGTTTCTGTTGGGTAAAATAAAACCAGCTTCTAGGTAACTTTTCTGTCAGCTCAGCTAAATAAAGGAAGGGACACCGAGGCGCATTAAAGCGGGAACTCAGCAACCCCGTCTGGACGAAGAGGTGAACTACACCCGTTTGTTAAGACACTAGACTAGACCATAGTGATGGGAATGTCGGCTCTTTTTGGAGAGCCGGTTCTTTTGGCTCTGCATACTATAAGGAGCCGGCTCTTTCGGCTCCCAAACGGCTCCTCACATTTTATTAATTGGTTTTATTAATTAATTTGTATTATTATTTTATTATTATTGCTGTTATTATAAATATAACGTACTAACTATTTAATTAATTTATCAACCAAAATAATGGAATAAACATCTCCTTAAATCGGCTCACAACGAGGAGCCGGCTCCCGTCGTTCACTTCAAAGAGCCGGCTCTTAAAACCGGATCGCTTGCGACCGACACATCACTACTAGACCAGGGGTGTTCAGAGGCCCACGGTCAGGCTTCATTTTTATAACATATTATTTATGGCCTGCTGGGATTGTCAGATACTGTATGGCTGGAAGATTTGGCTTTTTTTTGGGTTGACATACTGATTTAAACCTTTAAGGACATAACTGCTGGTGTTATATGTCTGTAGAAGTGTTACAAAATATTAGATAACATTACATTAGATTAGATTAGATTAGATATACTTTATTCATCCCACCACGGGGAAATGTACTTGTTACAGCAGCAGAGTAAAGTGTAGCATACATTACAGAATTAGAAAAAAAGTAGAAAAGGCAAAAAAAACACATTAAACAGACAGAAATATCTATAACCTACACAATAAACACTAAAAACAACCCACCTTCAGAACAGAGTACAGAGGATAAAAGTGGCATGATATATAAAAGAGTATTGTAATATAAAGTGACCATAGTGTAAGAAATATTGCAAAGAAAGTGACCATGATACAAATAATAATATTATTGCAAGAGTAGTGACCATAATATAAATAATATTACAAAAGTAATTGACCATGATATAAATAATAACTGCAAGGTATAAATGAAATAAAAAAGAAACAAATATTACATTCTGGATGATTTTGTGAAAGACAAGAGCAAGATATGATGTGTTTTAAACTTAAATGTTAACAGACTTACATTACTTAGTTGCATTACTCATAATAAGTCATGTTTTAAAATGAACGTGATCTTAAGATTTGTATCAACTTCATGCAAGTTTAACATACTCCATACATACAGTCATTAAAAAAAAAAAAACATAATTAAAAACAAAATTTCTACAAAACAGTGCATTTGTATGTAACTTTTATTGGTATTTTTTTTTTTCATTTTTGAAAGGTTAGTATTGGCCCCCGGGCATCTTCACATTGTCAAATCTGGCCCTCTTTAAAAAAAAGTTTAGGCCCCTTATCTTACACACTACATAGACACCACTTCTGTACATTAAAGGTGCAGTGTGTAAAATAGGGGGCCTTTATTATAATAATAAGGCGAATAAGGCAGACATAGTATGCATAACTATGTTTTCATGCATGTATAATCACCTGAAAATAAGAACCCTTTTATTTTTGTTACTTGAAAATTCTCCTTTTATATCTATCAGAATCAGAAATACTTTATTAATCCCCGCAGGGAAGAGGTTGGATAGTAACATCCCAAGAAAAAACTTTAACACTATACACCTATAGGATATCCATTTTAACACTATATACACATGTATAAATAACAGTTAAATAAAACCAGTAGCAGTAAATAAAAGCCAAGTAACAGTGAACTATGCAATATGGAAATCTATAACCTTATAAATAATTTAGTCTTTGAGAGACTGTACAGAGAATAGACACTGATTGTTTAAAGTGCAGTATGCATGTGTGGAAGATTTCACTTATGTACTACACAAGCCAGTTCGATAGCTACTGGACTTGACTTGGATCGTCTCATATTTTGAGGGAGGGGTTGTAGAGACTGATGCTCACAGGTAGGAAACACTTCTTGTCACTCTCTGTGGAGCATCTTGGTGCCGGCAGTCTCAGAGTCTGTCCAGCACCTCATGGACTGGGTGGGAGTCATTGTCCAAAATAACCCGCACCTTAGACAGCATCCTCCTTTCCAACACCACAGTCAGCGAGTCCATCTGCACCCCCACAACATCACTGGCCTTACGAACAAGTCTATTCATCCTGTTGGCTACAATGGGAGCAGATCCTCTTTCATTGAGGCCGCATGTTGAAACATCATGTTTCTACAGGAGCCCAGAACAGACAAACTAAATACAGACTCTAGACAGGACCCTTAAAGTGTTGTTTCCCCCTTTACACTATGATACTAATTAAGGTTCAGTTCAATTTAGTGCAGCAGAGCCTTTTTCCATTGAGCCAACATGCACCACAGCAGCCCCAGTTTAACTTGAATGGAACAGGACCTGAATTAGTATCATTGGCATTTTTACGCTACTATTTCATGCCAAAGTGGCTGCTGTGAAAAAGGTCTATATTGCTATAAAGCCTCATTTCATCCATTCATTTTCATTTCCTAACATGAAGGTCTAGATATTGTTTAATTGCCTTGATTATATGACCATTATATGTTTTGCTCGTTTTGACCACCCGTGATTAAGCCCCCTTCTCTTCCTTGGCTTCATCAAATGTCCAAAGGTGTAAAACAGTGTGAATGTGTTATCCCTGTGATAGGCCTTCATTTACACCTGACACAGACAAAACATGTTACAATCAAGATCAGAAGTCGGTCAAGAAGGATAAATTCTGTAGATTATTGCTCCTGGACGCTAACCTTATCTGAAGGGGTTAGATAGAAACACACCTAGTACATGAATAACTCAGAAGTTAATTTTTAATCCTTTTTTTTACAGATGTATTGTCTAAAGCACTATATAAACCCTTTGTCTGTTACTGTCTCTCAGAAGTGTCACTGGTGTCACTAATTATTACTAATTTTTATCTCTGACTTTTCAATACGTTGGATGTCCAACACACTATCTGGATCATGGCTGGATTTTTTACATGGCTGTGGCGGTATAGGAACTACATTGTGATAGTCCTGACACCTATTTTAGTGTTGCCTCTGCCACTGATCATCCCAACACCGGTAAGAAAATTAACATGCGTATGTGTGTTTTTCTGTCGTAGGAAAATGTAATCTAATCTACAGATATGGTTTGTCTTATTACATGATGTATATTAGTCCAAAGCTATACAATACATGTATTACTTTACTTTGTCAGCTACTGGTGTTAAGTTGTCTTGTAGTTATTTGAGATAGCATGTAAATGATCAATTCTCCCAAAACTTTTGCCACAAGGGTTCCTAAAAAACAGAAAGTACAGCTCACATTCCTTTAAATCAAAGTGTGGCTTTAAAACCTTCAAAATAATGCACAATATGTACAGTTGATGGCACAGTGCAGCTTTTTCTCTCCAGTGGTTCTTCAATCCGGTACAGTTCAGCCATAATATCTGATTGAAAATCACTTGTGCTGTAATAATATTGCCATCACCACAGGTCAAACATCAAGGAACAGATCTGATTGTCTTTCCAGGTGTTTTATCATATCCTGTCTTTGACTTTTGGCTTTTTTGTTATTCTGAAATAACTCAAGCACAATGCTAAATATTTGCAATACATGAATACTATAGATGGTGAGTGGAGAAGGTGGTTTATTATTATTCTCAAACTTCATATCAACCTTAAATTTCATCTCAAAGGTCCAGTAGACTACGGCCTCAGATATGTTTTTCTGTCCTTGCAGACCAGGAGACATTGCTTAAATGTTATACTAACAAAACTTAATTGATTATTATTATATGAATGTGTGATGCAATAAGAAGTCATACTACAAATTATATAAAACATGCATTCTACTACTACTACTACTACTATGGGATTACTAGGAGTGAGCAGTGCAAAGGTCTTAAAGCCCTGACTGCGGATGTAATAAACCTCTGTTGTAAAAAAAAAATTACATGATATGTAAAGGAAGGAAGTAGGAGAGTTTGTATTAGTGCTAGATTGTGATATTGGATAGATGTGTTATTTGAATAGGGCTCATGATGACTTCTTTTTGTGGTGATATGTTTAGAAGTTAATGAAGCAAAATAAGAGCTGATTCTGCTGTCCATAACTGTAGTAATGAAAGTGATTGAATGCGTCATTCTACCACTAAAGAGTCGGGAGAGAGAGAAGAGTAGATGCTCATTAGGAATCTCATTATTTAGTTCAATTCACTGGGGAGGTTGTCTTTATACATTGTCGCTTAGAAAATGATGACACTTTTTTTGAGAATATATTTCTGCGCTGCCTGCCTTGTGCTTTTTCCAAATACACCACTTTAATAAACAGAGTTTCAATAGTACTGCAGACAAATCTGCAGACAAAATCTGTGAAACAAAATGAAACAAAATGAACAAATGCAAAAAAATGAAAAATGTATCCACTGATAATCGAAAAGGATCAAAGACATTAGTCTGGAAGTACATTTATTGCTTTAACATTGTCTTCTTTGTTGTACCACGTCCAGGAAAGGCCTCTGTCAGTGACCTTTGTCCCATGTAATCTTTGACTGTGATAAATTGAAAAGTGAGATCATGTTCAGTCCTATTAAACCACAAAACCACAAACTCTGTTCCTGTTCAGTGCGTCATAATTCATGAGATAAGCATTTTATGGTTCTTTGTTTGTTTTTTCATAAAGCATAAAAATACACTATATATACAAACACAAACTACCATAATGTATTATAATACAATTCATCTGTATAGCGCCTTAATAGAGTTCACCCATAATTATAAGCAATTAGTAGGTTAGCATTTATGCCACACAGTGAGATGTTAATTAATCATGACTGGCGGCAAATGTTACAACTATAGACTTGCCAAGTTTTCAAGTTAAAAAAAGCATTTACAAACAGTCATTTGTCATTCTGTCATTACAGCAAGCAAAATGTGGCTTTGTAATTATCCTCATGGCTTTGTACTGGTGTACAGAGTGTATCCCTCTGGCTGTGACCGCCCTGCTGCCTGTCATTCTCTTCCCCATGATGGGCATCATGGAATCAGGAGAGGTATTCTTCTTACTGTGTCTTGGAATTAGTTTGACAGTGTCTACTACCTCTTTTCAAAGTCCAAGGGATCTGTTTTACACTTCTATGTGATCCTATTTGGATTTTTTCTATTTGCTTTCGTTTATCCAGGTTTGTATCCAGTACCTTAAAGACTCAAACATGCTCTTTATTGGTGGGCTGCTGGTGGCCATCGCTGTCGAACAATGGAACCTGCACAGGAGGATTGCCCTACAAGTTCTGCTTATTGTGGGGGTCAAGCCATCGCTGTAGGAAACCTAATTTTTACATGCATACATATAAATATACTGCTATATATGCTACCTTTGTGTTCTGATCTGGTGCTGTTTTTATGGAAAGCCTTCCCCAGAAGAGTGCAGGTTGTTGATGCAACATTTCAAATGTCTACATGCTTTCTATCTAATCGTCTTCCTTGCGTTCTCTCCAGTTTGATGATCGGTTTCATGGGCACCACGGCCTTTCTGTCCATGTGGATCAGTAACACAGCCTCCACAGCCATGATGCTGCCCATCGCCAATGCTGTGCTGCAGCAGCTGTGTGACACAGAGGCCAATGCTGATGAGAGGCACTACAGCTTGACAGTCGCAAAGGATGGTCAAGATAATCAGGCATATGAGATGAATGACACCAAAGAAAGCCACGGCAATGAGCTTAAACATAAGGACAGCAGAATTAACATGGGTGTGTTTTTGGTGACTTTTTAGTGGCTATTTTTATTTTACCGTTGGTATTGTTGTTTCACTGTTTTGTTATGTACTTGTCTGTGTTTGTCTGTGTTTTGCAGATGCGGATAAAGACAATGACAGCAAAGACATAAAGAGAATGAATGAAAATGATGTTACTTCAAGTAAGTCTTTAACTTTGTCTTTGAAGTAACCTAATTTCTTTGTTTGTTTGTTTGTTTGTTTGTTTGTTTGTTTGTTTGTTTCTTTCTTTCTTTCTTTCTTTCTTTCTTTCTTTCTTTCTTTCTTTTCAAGTCACTTTAAATTAAGATGTTTTTTTTTTCTTTTTCTGAAGGTGTCCCTGCAGAGGTTTGTGAAAGTACGTTGGAGGCTGAGCTGCGCAGACTGAAGCGGGAACAGAATTATGCCAAACTGACTAAAGGCATGAGCCTAAGTGTATGTTACGCTGCCAGCATTGGCGGGACTGCCACTCTCACTGGAACCACACCCAATGTTATCCTAAAGGGCCAGATTGATGAGTAAGACATGCTTATATGCAAATAATCACACAACACTTACACAAGGTAAAATTCTATCATTTTCCAGAAGCACCCACACCTACTGCCTTAGATTTGGCAACAGGATTAGGCAAGTCTGGTTTTGCGCAATTACTATTTGCATATAAAGAAAAACAAGGTGAACAAATATTTGTTATAGTATTGTTATTCGTTATATATTTGTTATTTGTAGTGCTTTTTGTTCTAAACCTACATTCGCAGTGGGTCAAAACTTATTTACAGTGGACAGACAGGGTAGTAATTAATACTAGTGGACTGCTGTAATTTTAATTAAAAATTTGTAGGATTGTGCCCCCATTCGTAATGCAATGCCAAGTTCATTCAGTACTGAAATTATTGAGAAAGTGCTGAACTAAGTGATAAGTGATACAACAAAACAACAAAAATAGAACCCCTTAATAACTCAAAACAAAACTTGCTGGCACTTGTAGACTTGCTAATCTCACAGGTGAGTTCAACTAGGTGTTTGGGTTCTAATGTTTCTTTTTTATCATCAACAGACTCTTCCCACATAATGGAGGCATTATCAACTTTGCGAGCTGGTTTGGCTTTTCATTCCCTAACATGCTGCTCATGCTCGTCTTGTCCTGGTTGTGGCTGCAGTTTATGTTTTTGGGCTTTGAGTAAGTTTCATGGACTGGAGATGTTCTGATATTTTATTGTTATTATTGAAGCATCCACATTATAAAAATAGTGGTTAAAATAGCAGAGTGTTTTGTTTTCCGACATTGTTTTATTCCAGCTTGAGGAAGTCCTTTGGGTGTGGCACAAAGAACAATGGTGACAGGGAGGCATACCAAGTGATCAAGGATGAGTACAAAAAGTTGGGCAGGATGAGCTTTGCTGAAGGCTGCGTGCTGGTTATCTTCACGTTGCTGGTTCTTCTGTGGTTTACCAGGGAGCCTGGGTTCATACCCGGCTGGGCCACTGTGCTCTTCAACAAAGACAAAACGTGAGTACAAATATACAGCATTTCATGACTGCTCAGTGGAAAAGTGAAGAGGTGACCTGGAAACTGTCCAGCCTGTTAGCCAGTCTGTAGCTTTGTTTATCTTTGAATGGAGGAGGTTAATGCAGGTAATGCAGTAGAAATGCAGATATATTTTAAACGTGTTTTCTCATCAGGTACGTCACAGATGGCACCGTGGCCATATTAATGTCAACACTCTTCTTCTGCATCCCGTCCAATTTGCCCAGATGCAGAACGTCCAGTGATGGTAAGCCAGCTGGCATGTTTCTGATAAGTTTATATGTGCAACAGGTGCATTATTATAAATAAGGTGTAACAAATTGTGCAGCTTTTGAGCATCACATTTTGAGATTCTGCAGCCTTGATAAAATTGTGTGAAAAATACACAAATTAGCACCTTTTTAAGAAGTATACATAGACATGCAAGAAGTAAATAGACACCTTTAATTTGAATTTGAATGACGGTGTCTATTTACCTTTAATTAGAATTTGAATAAAGCTGTCTATTTACTTCTTGCATGTCTGTGTAGGTTCTGGCTCCATCTCTGCACAGCAGCGCAATCACAAGTTAAAGGTTACACCACATGTTATGTTTGTGACATGCTGCGGCAAGTCTGTCACAAGATGATAGGTGTGCAGTTTTATAATCTTATCTGTCCTCTGTATCTATGTACTATAACTGGCAAAGATACAGTCAGTAACTTTTACTGCCCTTGACAACTCATTTTGCTGATTCAGTGCTTTCTAATAAACATTATCCCAACTCCTTCCTGAGTTGTAGCCTGATAGCACCAAGGTCAAGCCTGTGCAACAGTTCATGGTTTGCTGTTCCTTTAGACAAATTACTTTTGTATCAATGAATATTTTTTTCTCCCTCTGTAACTTAAGTTAACTGTGTCCCGCTCATGCCTATAAGCAAGAAGGTTTTTGCAGCTCCTCATAAAGTGGAAATGCAGTGTGTTTTGTACACAGAGGACTGACAGGATGATTAACACCCTCTTAGTTTAAAAGGTTTGATGCAGACTTCGAGGTGCCAAAGTCCATTTTACACCTTAATTCGTCGTTAAAAGTATGAATCCAGTTACAACATCTCATTTTGTTTTTGATTTTGACAGCTTACATGGTTTATCACATTTACTTTTATCTTTATGGAGTGTGTTTATGGCAATTTCTATGGTTTTCTTATCTGTAGACCATAAAAGCTAGACATTTCTAGTTATATCATAGTTTATGACTTATGTCTTAACCAGTACCTGAAAATAAACAGTCTGATTTTTTGATGTCCTTATAGGGACCCCTGCTGAAGCTCCTTCACCTCTGCTTAGTTGGGATATTGTCCATGAAAAGATGCCTTGGAACATCCTTTTGCTTCTGGGAGGAGGTTTTGCATTGGCCCACGGAAGTGAGGTAACACAGCTGACCACAAGTTTCTGAAATGAGTTAATTCTATTTATAAATGTTTGGCTGCTGATGTATGTTTTCTCATCCCGCATAAAGAAATCTGGACTTTCTTTGTGGCTGGGAGAAAGTCTCGTACCGCTGCAGAGCATCCCTCCTTTTGCCATCTCCATCCTGTTGTGTCTGCTGGTGGCCATGTTCACCGAATGTTCCAGCAACACTGCTACCACCACTCTGTTTCTGCCAATATTGGCCTCTATGGTGAGACACAACATCTCTCTTGTGTGGGTTAAACAAATGCAAAACAATGTGTTAGCTGGTGAGCTTTTGAGGTGTTTGTAGGCTTGCCAGGCTGGCTTATTCCCACTACTTCCAGTCTTCAAGTTCTCCATAGCACTCCCAATCCCTCACCATGAGGTTCTGACAGGTGTATACTTGCCTGTTTGGTGTGAGTTTGTGTGAATGGCAGTTTAATTTATTTTCCAGGCCACTGCCATCAAGATACATCCACTATACGTCATGCTCCCATGCACCATCTCTGCCTCGCTGGCTTTCATGCTGCCTGTAGCCACTCCACCCAACGCCATCGCCTTCTCCTATGGCAACCTCAAAGTCATGGACATGGTAAGACCTCTCAGAAAAAATAGAGACCTGCACACAGTGTTTTAGATAAAGGCTCATCCAGTCATCCAGTTTTTAGATAAGCAGCTTATATCAATCCTTTATTATTATCTATTTACACACACACACACACACACACAATATCCTGAGTAATAATAATAGAATATACCCCAGTATCTTGACTACTCCCCCAGTATCTCTACTGTACCCTATCCAGTACTCAAACACCATTAGTGCCTTGACCTCAGGTCCAAATCAGATTTTATTCATGTTGTTAATCTATGTTTAATACTGTTTTTGTATTTATGTTCATGGTTTATTTAAGTTGTATTTTTTCTGGTTGTTCCAGGCCAAAGCTGGATTCATTCTAAATTTCGTTGGAGTCATGACCATCAACATAGCCATTAACACATGGGGAGTGCCTATGTTCCAGCTGAATACCTTTCCCAGTTGGGCCAATGCCACCAAAACTCCTTGAATATGAACTCAGGAAAATTGAGAAATTTAGGGAAATATAACCAACATCTTCCTATATATCTGAATCCCACCACTGATGGACTGGGCTGGAAGGTTACTGTTTTTTTTATAAAGGCTTCCCAAATTCTTTAGCTCGTACAGCCTGATGTGCAGCGAGGTCCATCCTCGAGTGCTGACACAGGTTCTTTTATGCAGCTTTCAATATTATATCATTGTGATGGTCTCCAGAAATCATCTGGGAATGTTGAGTGGAAACACTGGAGCACCTTTTGTTGATGTTTTGAGTTCAGTTCATTTTAGATAAATTATCTTCTGGACAGTCAGCCAAGCAGATCAAAACTTTTACAGTCATTTACCTCAACAATCAATCAACAGTTTTCACCTAAAAGACATGTATTTAAAAACAAAAGTTTATATTGTGGCAAAAAATATAAAGATGCAAAGATTGCACTATCCTAATGTAATAAATAAAAGTTTAAACAACATAAAACAATGATCTTTTTTTTCTTCTTTTTTTTCTTTGCATACTAATGTACTATGCTTTTTATATTTTGGGCAGGTACATACATGTCTTAACTTAAACCCGAATGTTTCACGTTCACTGTAGTTTCTGAGTTTCTGAGACTGTTAAATTTAATGATGGGCTCAAATCTTACTGACAGCCATAGGATTATGAACCACCGCATCCCTGACTGATTTTAAGAACTCCAAGAGGACAGAAGGCAAATGTTCTGTATATCTGCTGTATGTGAAGGGAACCTGTAGTACACAGAGGTAAAAACAAAGTCATAAAATCAAAATCATTTAATCTAGCAACCCTTTCCTAGTAAAGGCTGACAGACAGCATCATATGAAGCAAAAACTATCATGGCTCCCATCATAATGGAAGTTAATGAGGTTGTGATGGATGACAGAGGTAAGACATTTTTATGTCATGATATCTTCTGCTGCAGTACATTTTCAGTTTAAAAGGTTGATCATTAACATTTGGCATGTGAGTTAATATGATGTATAATCCTCTGCAGTTATGGAACCACCTGTACTTAGCACTTCTGAGGCTGTGAAGAAATGATAATTGTGAATATAACATACTGAAGGCAGGCATCTTGGGAAACAGCTGCACATTTTAGTATGAAATATCTCTGGGACAGGCAGAGTAATTGCTGAATTTATATAACCTCACCCTGAGCCAAAAAGTGAAGTCAGTGATAAATCTCACTGCCTCAGGGACTGAGTGAATGTTTTCCTCTGAGTTTTTCTTAAGACACTCATGAATCACTGTTCCTGATATCATAAAATATGGAATTAGATTTTCATTTACTTGATCTTACACTCATCTTCTGTTTTACCAGTTTGTTTTATTAGAAAAAATAAACAGAACTCTTGTGAAACTAATAAAACAAAAATATACTCTGTAGTGACAAACATGTTGCTTCACACCTTTATGTTACTGGTTTCAGGTGTTGGCTCAGTCATTAAATAAATCTTTTCTGACAGTGACAACTTCCAGAGAAGTACTCTTTTCTTCCATTTTGATGTATTTTGTATCCGTGCACAGTTTAGATGACAGTCACCTTGTCATCTAAAATTATCTATCAGCTCTCAGGATTTTAAAACTTCCACTGATGTTCTGACTGGTGGTGGTTCAGCTTTGTTGATTTTTTAAACGTTTTCCAGATCTGAAAAACTTGATATTGCAACTGAGAACACATAAGCACTGGGGCACAATTTACCCCCTGGAAGACAATGAGACTTTCATTGAAGTGCCTCCTGGAAACTGTTACCACATTACACCCTCCTCAAGAACTCTGTGTTTGGCAGAAAGAGCCTTCAGCAGTAGCTTCACTCTGCTGAGGCCTTGCACTGTAACACAAGAGTTTATTCAATCTGTAATTAATCCTCTATCTCTCTGTCATTCTGCCTCACCTTCACTCTGAGGACAGGGTTTATTCAAGGTATAGCTACGAGCTAAGGCCATTACTGTTTTCCTGGTTCATTGGGAGGATAGAAATCTACCTGTTTTGACATAGCTCTACTCCCTCTCTCACTTTCTCATTTATTTCCCTACCTCCCTTACTTGTTGAGTCTCATACTGTCACTGTAAATGTTTCGGAGAAGAACTCTAGTTTAAATCTCTCAAGAAAAAAAGGAAGAAAATGAAGCGATGCCCACGCGGAGTGTTTTAAAATGGGCATAGGAGCTGCCTGATGGTTCGACTTCACATCCACAACAGCCGGATTGGTGGGTATTTCTATTAGTTATGATATTAACTCATATTTGTTGCATCAAAACCTGAACTTTCCAGTTTGACTGCTTTTCAGCGCTGTTTGGTTAACTTCTCTCTGGCTGTAACTTTACATGTATTCTCGCATGCTTTAAATGAACCTGCCTGTGTTTCCATTTGGTTGAATGCGCAGTTAAGTTAAGTTAAGTATATCACGTTTAGAGCGAGAGAACCTTTGCCAAAGGCGAGCTCAGAAACCAGGGCACGGTGCCCACTCTCTGCCACTGGCTGTGATCAGTAGTGTATCTTATGTCCCATTCAGACAAGTAACCATTCAGCCAGGCAAAGAAAGACTGATGGAAGCCAATGACAGCACAGGTAGATCTTTTGGAACCTGTTGCAGCAGGTTTTTTCGTCCTGTATATCTTATTCCCGGTGTAACCTGGACAAGAGCCAACACACATCACACACACACGCACACACAGAGAATGACATTTTAAGCTGCCAAAATCTGAAACCAGCCCATCAAGCATTGCAATACATATTTAGACAGTCAATTTATCGAAGTGGCTCACTGTCAGGGTGAGAGGGGTTCGAGGTGTGCAGATCCATGAGGGAAGTTGGCTCGGATGTTGACAGAGGTTACAGGTCTGAGTGAGAAAATCCAACCACAGCTACAAATCCACAAAGAAAAGGAAGGAACAGTTATCAATTGCAAAATTTAGGTGAGTTTGACACTTCTCCAAACTTCGAATGTTGTTTGTATAAACTGACTGCAATACTTTTGCTCTTTTTTGCTCTGATATACTTTAACACTCTTATTTACTTCATGTTAATACAGTAACTAAGACAGAACAGAGCACCTGATACTATTGGCACTGCTGTAGGTGTTGATGCTTGTTAACCTCTGTGAACTTTGCAGCGGCATCTCTGTCGTGCCAGCACTGCAATGAGTCAATATAGACATTAAAGAATTAGCTGTACTTAACTAAATGGAAACATTTGTGCAAAGTTTACATGCAGTTGGAACCATTCTGCACTTGAATTGTTTCTTTAGTAAGACATCTTTCAAATCAGTTTAATCACAAAACATTTTAAATGTAAATGCTCCCTTACGTTTAGCACATTTTAAAGAAGTTAGGGCGAATATTATTTTAGATGAATATGAGTTCAAATATTATTCTTGTTTGAAGAACAACATTTTGTGAAGATTACTTAAGGTTGCTGACAGATTCAAACTAAAGTGAAAGTAGCAACACAACAAAGCAAAATATTCAAAGATCCAGTATTCAAAATGTTACCAAAGTAAAAATAAAAAAGTATAATCAGCAAAATTAATAATTATAATAGGCCAGCACAATGGCCCCTGTCAGTGGTCTTATCAGACCACTGACAGGAGCGTATTTAAAATTTGTCTGTAAAGTTTAATAGCTCTTAGGGAAAGAGCACAATATTTCCCTCTAATACATTTCAATACTGCAAATGGCTGCAATATCTTTTGCTTTTGTTAGATGACTTTTAGGTGATATTTGTGATATTAAAACTCTCTATCTACCTACGACTACAAAGCTACTGAGAATCAACGCTGACAGCCAGGATGAAAAATAAATCGAAAAATAACTCCCAGATCAGTGCAGCAGTCTTGCAACAGTTTCCATCGGAAATGTCGGTAGACGTGTTAGCTTGTTAGTGTGTTGGAGCTAACCACAATCACACATCATGCTGTTGAATGAAGGCGCTAGTGCCTGTTTCAAACAAAACACAGAAACAGGTTTTGCTTGTTGCAATAATTCCTCCTGTTCGGTGTGATGATTTAAGATTTCCTCCTAATATGCAAATTCCACTCCAAAAGAGATGAGATGTAAATAAAAACATAATTTAATGATTTTCTCCTTTATTCCTCCAACATTTAAATACAGTGCAGAGGTAAGATATTTATTGTTCAAACTGAAAAAGCAAATATAAACTCTGATTACGGAATTTGATGCCTGCAACTTTTTTCCAAAAAAGGGACAGGAGCAACAAAAGACTGGGAAAGTTGTGGAAAGCACACGAAACACCTCAGGTAAACTGGTTCAACTGATTGGGTGTAAAAAGGGGCAACCTTGAGAGAAAGAGCAACTTTTATTATATCTTTATATGCACAACTGCAAAAAATATGCATTTGATCATCAGCTCAGGGCTCACGACTCTACCATGCCAAAAGAAAAGCCATATACCAACATTATCCACAAATGCAGCAGATTTCTTTGGGCCCGACCTCATCTGAGATGGAAAAGTGTGCTCGGGTCTGATGAGTCCACGTTTCAAATTGTTTTTTTCTTGGTTATTTGGTCAAAAGTTGACCAAATATGCTTTGGCAGTCTAATTTTGACAAAACACGTGGACATCTTCCAAAGCTACTTTTGAAACCTTATACTTATACACGTTGCCAGCTTGATTGATGACCTAATTGTCAGACGTGGGGCATTGTTAATAAAAATGGATGCAACAAAACAAAAACCACTGATTGTTTAATTACCTTGGTTGTTACCTTGTCAACCAGTAGTTACTGACTGATGAATGATGCATCTAACATCCTGGCAGAAAGACAAATGGAAGAATTTGTTTGTCTTTCTGCCAAACGAAAGAATTGGTTTGTCTTTTGCAACCTATTTTATCATGTTCCCTGATCCCTGTCTTTTAGTATTAGCTTTAAATAAAGTCATGTGAGAAAATAACCAAGAGGAATGATTACAGCAAGCAAAGCCTCTTTCAGTGTTCATTTAGGAACTTGATTCACGTGTCGGGTTGATAAACTTTGAACCTGTCTTTTAAGATCGGGGCAGAGGGGATGTTTCTCTTCCTGTAAACACGACCTTATACAGAGCATCATACATGCCGTACGCCTCACATTGCTTATTCTGCTCGGATTACAAAAAATAATTCAACTCAAGTTGCTGATTACAGTTAATATCTATGAAAACTGAAATACATTAAAACAAGAGCACATCATCAGAGTCATTCCTATTTCAATAAAATATTGGATGAAAGTGAAAAAGTAGATGTTTATAGTCCATTAGTTGTGTCAGTCAAAGAGTGCACGCTTGCCATTTTTCAAGGCTGTAATGGCTGCAAACAGAAACCAGCTAAGATCATTATGACACAGAGAGACAGCAGTGTTGTTTCTACAGTGATGTGCCAGTATATCTTATAAGAGTGGGTTAAATCTAGAAAGTTTAATACTTTTTACTTATTCATTTGTACACTTGAAAAATGCCTCAAACATTTTGACTGAAGATACAGAGAAAAACCACTCACAACCAACTCATGATCAAGGACAGCATTGTTTAGGATGTACCAAAGTATAAATGGCTAAAAATACAAACTAATGCCAAAAAAAGAGAGGATAAAAACAAACTAATTTACTGCTTTCATATGCGTACCTCTCGTGTATTGTAACATTTCCTTCACATCACAGCATGTATCTGATTTCCTGAAAAATAAATCCAAAGACAAAACAACAATATGTTTTTTTAACCAACATTTCATGTTATGACTGTATTTCCTGTATCCAGGTAGCTGAAAATGACACGTGTACTTGCTCTTCGTGCCAACATTTAGTTTATAGTTCATACTGTACAAATTGAACATCTATGTTTGGATTAGGCTAAAGTGGCATGACTTTTTGTTGTTTTAATACCTTCAGAATTGAACTAGCATTGTACTAAATGTTTTATAATGTTTGTTTTTTTAAAATAGTTTTACCTGGAGAATCAATTTCATTTGTACGTGTCACGCCTGTTTATCTAGGGATCATCCAGGGGACGAAAACAGCCAGAAAGATTTGTTCACTGCTCAGTTTATACTTCCCTGACTCTAAGTGCATGCGTTCTGGCTGGTGGCAGCGTGTCTGTCAAACAGATGAGAGGATTTGTTGCCACAGTGGTGAAAGGGGAATCTCTCAACTTTCACCTTGACACTTTAGCCTCCTTTGATCACACTATAGGAGAGGTCGACACCACTTTCTCCGCTTCAGCATTATTTGGCTTTACGTGACCTAACAGCCATGGTTTGTTGGCAGTTTTAATGAGTTTGGTTTATGTCGAGGGTTGAGGTTACCTTTACTGGAACCTGGGCCACGTGTCTGTCACCTCCGCTGGGATCAGATAACACCGGATAAACCCCTGTGCCATGTACATCCACTAATGTCAGGTTTTTTTTTGGCAGTGAATATGAACTAAACTGTTCCCACGCCTGCACTCATGCTGTCAGGGACACAGTATAGTGTATCTAGCAGATTTACTGGAGAATAATGACCCAGTAGATATGATCTTATGGGATCAGTGACGAGAGGTGCTTTGTCAGAACACTTCAGATATGCTTCCTGTCATGTGCCAACAGCAACATACAGTAAATCAAAAGTAGAACATAAGAAACAGATCTTTTCGACACTGGTTCCACGGTTTGAAGGACTTGCTTGACATTTTCTGCTTTCTTGCTGAGGTGATCAATACCACTCAGATGTCTGTTTGGTAAATATAGAGCTGGAGACAGCAGCCGGTTACTTTATTTTAACAAACACACTGGAAACAGTGAGTCTGCCCCTGTTGAAATGTAACAAAATCAGCCAATAACACATTCCTCTGACAGAACCAAGGTGTCTGTATGTTTCCCTGTTTCTAACCAGCTTAAAGCAAACAAGTACATTCCCCAAAATGTCATTGACTACCTTTAACAACTTTGTGTGTCCGTCCGTCCGTCTTTTCCCACTTATCCGAGGTCAGGTCACGGGGGCAGCAGATTCAGCAGGGAAAGCAGACTTCCCTCTCCCCGGCCACTTCGTCCAGCTCTTCCAGGGGAACCCCAAGGCGTTCCAGGCCAGCCGAGAGACATAGTCCCTCAAGCGTGTCCTGGGTCTTCCCCGGGGCCGCCTCCCGGAGCCATCTCTGAACTTTGTGTGGCCCTTTTTAATTTGAATTGATGCTGCTAATAACGGAAGCATGTCATCCATCACAAATTATACAAACCCCTGTTGGGCCAGGCAGTAATCAGATGCATCATCTGCCTGAGTGTGATCAAAGCCTGGCCAGAAAATGCCAAAGACTGAGGATGCATAACAGTTTTCTTCTCCCATCTCAAATTTAGTCTGTTTTTTTTTTCTTCTTTTTTTTAAAATCTCTTCACAGAAGCAGGTTTTGGTGCAGAATGTCAGACTCCCCACCATTTTGCCCCAGCAGCAGCGAGTCTCAAGGATCAAGCCCTCAGGCTGACATACACACCTGTGACCCCTGTGGGACCTCCTGCCAGCAGATGGCAGAATCACAGGTACTGTGCTGCCTCAGGCTTTTCTGTTTTAACCATAGATAGTATAAAACATTTTCACCCAAAACATCTTCTTCTGTCTTACACTGGAAATAGAAAATCAATCCTGACTCTGCTTGGAGTCATGTCCAGCTGCTGTCTGCAGTCCAGTATGCACAGCCCGAGGAGGTGTTTGTAAATGAAACTGAACATGACGAGTGGTTTGTGCTTTTCATGGCTTTTCCAAGAACAAATGTTTTAACATGACAAAGCATACTTCCAAAAGTGTCCCAAAAGTACTCCTCTAGCCATAAGTACTGGACAAAACACTAAAATTTGTGAGTATAACACATACAATTACACAATACAGTCTCATTCATAGATTCATATACGTTATCCTTGATAGGCTGCACAGAATAAAAACCTCAACACATGCTTTGGGCTTGATCATATCTACATACATTCATATTGTTTAAGGATTTCACAGGCCAACACGCCCCACAGAAGCAAGAGTAACTCACAACATTGTACTCTGTTTATTCCTGTAGGATCATCTATATGCTTTTATTTTTGTACATGGTTGCACTTTTCAGTCCCTGGGGCTGTTATGTCATAAAACCAACATAAACAGCTCATTGTGGTTTATTCTTTCTTCATTCTTTCTTCACACTGCTCAGACCTGATTGGTTTGTCAAGAGTTAGAACAGAGTGTGATTTACAGATTGTTTTATCACCCAGCAGGAGAGCAACACCTTCAACTCGAGGACTGCGGCGGTGAACAGGAGGCACAGTATTGATGGGACCATCAGTTCAGGACGACGAGGCACTGTTGATTCTGACCGTTTCCATCCGTACCGTCGTCCTCTCAGGGATGATCTCCAACAGTGCTCGTCCTCCTACAGCTGTTTACAGGAGGTGTGCAGCCCTGACACTTGTTCAGACAGCCCGAGCCACGAGGCGCCATCATCCTGGGACCAGTACAATGGCAGCTTTCAGATTTCAAGACTTATGGTACATTAAAGTTATCCTCTCCTGTTATTTCAGTTAAAGCTTTGTTATGTCGCCTGTATTAGGCTAATATTGTAACACTCTTATATTTGCAGAGTTCATATCCAGAACTACCAGCTGTACCAGTGGAGCCCTCCTGCTTCCTGTCTCAAAGCTATCCCTCCTACAGCTCGCCGAGCTCTCTACAACAGGTGAGTCAATGTGTTGTGTGAACCACTGAGGAGTGCTGTGTATTGGTTCTGAAGGTCATGACATTTGTGTGTGTGTGTGTGTTCTCCACAGGCCTCATCAAGACTGTATGGTAATAATGACCAGTCCAACAGCACAAAATACTCTCTGTCCACTCAATCACACCAGGAGAGTGTTACACAGTCCCTCTTCCCCAAACCCATTTACTCATACAGGTAATTTTACATCAGATTGTAGATTTTTGCTCACATATATCCTATTTATGTCTAGAATTATTATGTAATAATCATCTACAAATTAATATGATGGCATTAGTTTTTGTTAGAAAATGAATATGAGTGGGAGTATTTTGTTTGCAACAGATTTTAATGTAAAAATGTTTCCTTCATGGCTGCAGCATCTTGATCTTCTTGGCTCTGAAGAACAGTAGAACAGGAAGCCTGCCAGTCAGTGAGATCTACAGCTTCATGACTGAACACTTCCCTTTTTTCAAGGTGGTATCGCAATCAATTGAATTTTTATTTATATAATCACCTGCTGAATTTAACCCATTGAAATAACCTCAGGATCATCAGTGGCACAAACAAAAAAACACTGTATGTACAACACTTACAAACAACCCATACAAATACTCTGGTCTAGTGTGATCATGCTCTATTAAAAACTCAGCTCATATACTCTATAGTTCACAGTCATAGTTTTCCTATTTTGCTGCTCCTGGTTTAGTTACATCTTTTTAGTTGCAGGTGGATGGCATGGAGCTGGAGCTGGTATTTTTTAAAATGTCCAATTATCTATTACTATTTGAGCATTTTCCTTTTAAATTATTGATTTTTTTTGTTGAACTGACATTTGGGCTGTCACATTTATTGGTCAGTAATGAATGCCTGATTTTTTTAGTTCATCTGTTCTCAAACATTGGTGCCATCACTGGCGCTATGCGACCTCCCTGGTCTCGCTCTAATTCAGTCGTCTTAGCTCACCGGTGAAGGGTTCAAGTTTTTGTTTTTCACAGTGTTTTGTGGTCCCAAACCACATCTGTATTGTAACTGACATTCTCTAATGAGTAATAATGGACTGCAAAATGTGTGCTACACCTCCAGCAAGTGGCCCTGGACCAGCTGGGTAGTAACCTGTAGAGGGGTGAGACCGGCATGGGGAGTAAAATGAGGAGTTGTTTTGTATCTACTTGATATCAGTTAAGTGTGTGTGTGCGTGTATGTGCAGTTTGTTAAGATATTGCAGAGGCCGAAGAGATGGTAGATTAAAACGTGTTATAAATTCATCATCCTGTATTTGACCCTGTAGTTGCACCTTTTATTTGGGTTGCCACGTACTAGTATTTTCGAAAAGATTCCACATATCTACAAATCAAAGAAGTTGAGACTCACATCTGGAAAGAGCTCAAAGACTTCTTGCCATTCAAATAAAAAAAAAGGTGCTGTATAGATGGCTACTTTCCAAGCAGCTGCCTGTCACATTAAACTCAGGCTGCAGGGCCAGAAAATAAATGAAGCAGATGATTTTCTTTTTTTTTTTTGACACTTGCTATGGCATGCAGATATTAAACATTGCAGATGGTGGAAAAATTAATGCATGTTTTGATATTCCCTCCAGCGAAGGCCGGGTTTCTGTACATTTCACCTTTCTGTGAATTTATAACATTTCAAACAATTTGAACCCACAAAGTGGATGCGCACACGCCCATTTTCACCCTCACTGCTGTTGTGGCGAAACTGTTGAAATCAATGGTGAGGTGGAGCCACTGTTATCTGTTTATGTTAATAAAACGTCAACGGCAAGCTATCTATTATGTCTGTGAAGACAACATAAGGTCTCCTCGACCCTGGTCACCACAACGTTGAGATAGGCTGGCACCTGCTGTCCTCAATCAAAGTCAAACAACTAATACTGCCGAGGACCTCAAGGCCCACACATCACCCCGTGTAACCTAAGGATAGAAAATTCCATAACAATTGCCATATTGCAATTTAACCATGCTTGTTCATTTTAGCAATAGGTCCATCATCAACATCGGATTTTGTTTTGTTGCAACCTCAGAAACCCTCAACATTTCTGATTGTTGTTGTTTATTGGGTTAGTTGTTGTTTATTGGGTCAGTTCTGCGTTCCACAAGTTAATCTTTTCCTTTCGTTGCTACTTGCCGCATCCACCATGTGATCTTGAGACAAGCAGGAGTTACTCAACCTCCTGCCGGACTTACAGGACAGTCTGGATTGACTCCTGCTGATGGAGCAGTTGCTTTTTGGCTGTTGATGTTAGTGTGTAGTTGTGTGAATGTGATGTGTAGAACAATGGTATAAAAAAAACCTGACTAACTGTTTAGCTGTTTACAACTATGGCAACTATTTTCATTACTGTTGTCACAAAAAGATGTAGAAAGAACATTTACAGGTTCCAGCAGACAAAACAAGCTATTGAAAGAAGTCACTTGGTGATTACATGATTTATACCTCGAAAAAGTTTTGGAATCGCAGTGTTTTAAGATGCATATGTGGCAGCACTATTGTTAACTCATTACTGTCCTTCTTATACCTAGTCTGACGTGACATATATAACACTTATGAACAGCTAGTTTTAACCTTTTCTTTCCCATATTCTGCTTCTACCCAACCCTCTCTGTTTTCAGACAGCCCCTGATGGATGGAAGAACTCTGTGCGTCACAATCTCTCCTTAAACAAGTGCTTCGTGAAGGTGGAGAACAAAAATGGGAACTCGTCCCGCAAAGGCTGTCTGTGGGCCCTGAATCCAGCGAAGGTGGAGAAAATGCAGGAGGAGCTGCACAAGTGGCGTCGCAAGGACCCAATCACTGTTCGCAGGAGCATGGCGAGGCCAGGTGCGTCTGATAAGCTTATCGAAGGATATGTAGTTCACAAAGTCAGTAAGAAAGGAGAACAGATTAAGCAAATTAATTGGAAAATGATGTTCAAGCTTTTAATCAGTTTTTGTTGATCTGACCCGCACGTTAAATTGATCACAGCTTGATTTAAACTTACTTTGATACACACTTTTTCTACAGAATGCCTTGATCGTCTCCTGGGAGATGAACCAGACAAACAAAGGTCATTGCCACTTTACACCAACAACGCTTTGTTATCTAGAGTGAGCCCTATCTTTTCCACCACTTCATCATCTCGCACCCCACCCCAAGCTCAACCACCTTGTGTATCCATTCGGCATCCTGAGTATGCCAGTATTCAACCTCAGCTGCCCTGCTATGTTCCCCATGCCGCTGCTTACCCCAGCATGTACTCACCCTGTGGACAGCCAACAGCCAACGGGAGCCTGAACTCACCCATTGCTGGTAAGATACCATCCGCTTACAATGGCACAACGCAGGCTGACTGCAGCGATGGCCCGAGGAGCATGCAGGAGTTTCTCTTGGAGGGAGACGCCAGTTATGATGTCGACACGCTCAACCCCAGTCTGACTGACCTGCAGCTGCAAGGTAACACACATTATGATGGCTAAAAAACCTCATCCATCTTCTGCAACTATTCACTTTAGATATCGAATATATTTTCATTATTGATATTATTATTGTTTTTATTATTATCGCATGATACAAATTATTTAACATTTATATTTATTCAACTGTTTAAAGAAAAGAAAAGAAAGGCAGATGAACCTGAATCTGAACCTGTGTTGTCTTAAGAAAATCTAGACCGGTACAAAACATTTAGTCACAATATAATATTTGACCTTTTTTTGTCAAGTAGATGAATCAGGAATAGCAGTGGATTTACTTGAATTGGACCCTTTGCAGGGCATATGTTTGACACCCTTAGTTATTTTCCACTCATAGCATAGTAGTTGCTCTTTTTGTAACTTAGGGAGTCAAAATGTAGCATCATATTAATTGGGTACAAAGTCAATAGATTTGTCAATTAACACAAATCCTGTAAATTAAATCTTTTTGATGCTATCAGACCACAATAGACCTCAGCAGATACTTTGATGTCAAAGAAAAAAAGCACACATGCAATTAGTTATATCATTGACAGCTCTGTGCCAGTTTTTTCAGTCCCATTTATTCTCTGTCATCTTAAAAACAAACAAGTTAGGTAGCAACATGAGGCAAATATGTGACCTCACCTTTTTTCCTTAGTATGATCAAGAAGTGAATTCCAGTCCGGCATGAATCATTGTTTACTACTGAGCAATGACTCCTGAACACACCTCCTATTTCTTCATTTTCCCCAGGCAACATATGGGAGGAGCTGAGGAAAGACAGCTTGGTATCTGATTTGCAAATCACCACCACAACACCGACCATTACCTCTGCTCTGCAGGACCACCACGTTCAGAGCAGCTGCCAGCAGGTCACAGCTCCTACTGTCTATCGACGAAAAGCAGAGTATGAGGACGGAAACACAGGCAGTGCACGGGGCTGTTGGAATGGGTTGCACCCTGTGGTTTATTCAGGGATGGAAAGTCTGGCTGGGTATCTGACCTGCACCACGTCCATCTCTTTAATCTAACTGTAACCCCCTGACCAATTATTATTATTTTAGGCAGCTTCAGTATTAGCCTGGTGGTTATTTAACCCATCATTTAATCCTCTGTTTACCACTGTGTGACCGACTCAATTTCAATTACTGTAATCTATTACCAAAGGATTATTACCAGCGTGTTGTTGTAGCGTGAAAGTGAGTGTTATCTCTCTCTCTATGCGTCTGCCCTTTGATTGTCTGGTGACCTGTCCAGGGTGTACTCTGCTTCTTGCTCAATGTCAGCTGGGATCAGCGCCTTGTGACTCTCCAAAGGATAAGGATTACCTAAAGGGATATAGCTGATAGAGGGACAGATAGTTCACCCGTATTAAAAACATAAACATATGTAAATTATTAGAGGATGTCCTCTACTTAAGCACCTTACCTGAACTGGCTATAACCTGCAACCTTTTTTAAAAATTAAATGAGCTTTATAGCGACTTTCAGCTCATTATTTTGCTGTTCACGTGCAACTTTATTAATCACTGTTCTCATAGAGTCATTTTTGGCAGTAGCAGTCAGCTGTTTACCCACAGTGCCTGTTTAGCAGCATGGTGGATCGTTTAGTAGTAAAGGAGCCAAATATTTCCCTCAGGAGTTAGTGGAAACCAAATAAAAAAATCAGGTGGCCAATAACACAACCCACTAAATCGACTCAAAAGTTGATGTTGTGTTCACATCTTCACATCATTCGCATTGTAAATTTTTTCTATTAAAAACAAACCAGTGACATAATCTGTTGTATATTTTAGATGATTGGCTCCATTGTGATGTGGCCTCAGCACAAGAAAAGTTTTCCATTTGCTTCAGCTGATGTTAAATCACAAGCTTACGTTATGGACGATGTTAGAGCTGCTGTGATGGCAACAGTGTAGTAAGTCTGTTGTCACAGAAGATGGCAGCAAAGACACTTTGTGACCTGCAGCTTGTTTCATGTGATTCATGTTGTCATCTGATTTTACAGTCACATCTTTTGCTTTATTTTCTACTTACGTTGTCCACGTTAAACAGCCTTGACATGATGAAACGTACAACAAACAAACAACCTGCTAACTTTATATGAGATATTATTTTAGCAACTACTAACTAATGACTACTGTTTTACTTTTTATATATATGTATAAGTATTGTCATAAACTGATGAGTGTTGTTTTTTTAAATAAATCTGCAAAATTTTCAGTGTAACTCTTTTCAGTTTTAATGTGTAAAGTATTTTTATGTGTTAAACGTCCAGTGTGTAAGATTCAGAAGTATCTATTGGCAGGAATGGAATATAATATTCATAACTATGTTTTTATTAGTGTATAATCACCTGAAAATAAGAATTATCATGTTCTTATTACCTTAGAATGAGTCTTTTATATCTACAGAGAGTGAGAGCGGGTCCTTTTCCACAGAGTCTGTCACGTTGAACCGCCATGTTTCTACAGTAGCCCAGAACAGACAAATCAAACTGGAGTTTTCCCTACATGTTTGGAAGGAGAGGGTGAGGCATGGGAGACTATTCATTTGGTTGCAGTCTCCACTTCACAGCTAGATGTCACTAAATCCTATACACTGGACCTTTAAAACACATCTGGACAGGATCTTTAGTCATTATATTATAATACAGTATTTCCAAATCCATGTCTGGAAATCAAGAGATGATACCTTATATATTTTATCTATTGAATCATCATTTAGAAATACATTTCCATCCTACTAATAGAGATTAGTTAAAGCTGACAGTATACCTTATATTTATTGGTTTGAATTCCTTTTACTCTGTTTGTACTAATTCTGATTTTTTGTTTAACAGTTTATTGTTGTATATATGTTGTATATGTTGCTCAGCATTTCGATTCATCTTTTGTGAAAACAAACAAACAAACAAACGATGGATATCAAGATTTCGAAAAAATCCCATATTTATTGCAGTGATGGAATTTCCGCCAGTCAAAACTTTGATGTACTTTTTCATTTTATACTTAAAACATTTATCATAATTAAAGTATACACAGTGTTCAGTACTACAGAGAACATACTGGATATCAAAATTGGTATCTGACTTTTGGCTAACGTAGGTTTTTTTTCCGACACTTCAAAATGGCTATTTATTTAAAAAATACTCCTGAAGTAGTACTATGAACATGAAAACATACAACAAATGACACACTCACATAGACAAAAGTACACGTTTCTTTTTGGTCATTCAAATAAACGATGACAGACGATGATGGGAGGAATCATTCAGATGTGTGCTACTAGAAATTTAAGAAACTTCAGGAGTAAAAACGTAATGACATTCCTATACAAACTATATAAATGTACATCTCAATGAATTAATTATTATCAAAGGGTAAATTCATTTCTCTCTTGGTCTCATGATGTTTTTCTGGTTCAGTGAAGACAAGCAACACTCAGTGTTTTCCTGATAAAGTGGGACCCACATATACAGACTGAAATCATGTACAGACACTGCATGTGTTTGCTGCCCACACACTCACTCACTTACACACACATACACACACACTGATGCAAACTGATGATGATGATGATGATGATAATAAAACCGACTTGCTGTTCCTGCAAAGACAGAAATCTATTGGTCTGGCAGCTGAATACCTGAATGGAAATTCATGGAGTTAACAGGAGTGAGACAAGAGTGTTTAATGCCAGCAAATTGTCCATCAGTTCATCTGTTTCTGGTCCTGAAGTGGTACATGTGGATGGTGGAAAATGTCTAGAACCAGAAGGACTGAAGGGTGCAGGGGTGGTCTTCCTATGGGCCCCCACTGTAGGAGTAATCTGCCTTGTTGTGCATCACCAGCTTGTTGTCCACAAAGTAGAAGCTATCAGACTGCGTCTCGTAAGGGTGAAGAATCATCTCACGCACTGAGAGAGAAAACAGACACTCAGGTTTTGCATCATCAAATCCTGTTAGATCTAATAAAACAGTGTCTATGTGTGGGTGTGTTTGTCTCTTGTGGTTACGTGTGTGTGTGTGTTGGAGTACTGCCACACTCACTGATTTCCTCAGACAGTGCGGGGAACTCGTAGATGTGCTCGCATGTGTTCTTGCTGCTGGGCATACAGAAGCCAAACTCGAAATCAAAGCTCTTGAGCAGCTGATCGCGGAAGTAGTGTCTCTCAATCATGCGGAAGTTGTTGATGGGTGTGTCTCCCACTGTGAACTCCACTCTGCAGAGACACAGTGGAGGAAATTAATTAATAGAATTTTTTTAGGACTGCTCAAAGGTCAGATAAAGGTTAATACAGTTTATTTTCATACATTTGGCCATCACTTCTAGCAGTTATGATTGAACATTGTACTTACTTACTTACAAATTATTAATTAGTTTGTTTGGCTGTCTATTTATGTATCTTAACCTGCTTTTGCACCTTTAATTTGGATAATTTACTACATATTTAATTTTTTAAAACTTTTATTTAGGAGAATTAGTTTATTTTATTTTATTTAATTATTTTATTGATCATTTGTAGTCTTTTATTTTCTTTTTTTAAAAAAAACATGCCTCCAATGTTGCCTCACTGCAAAATGATGAGACCATAAACTGATGAGATTCCTCACTTTATGTTCTGCTTTACTGTGGCGGGGTTGTTGTGTGAAGCACTTTGTGTTACCTTTTGTTTACGTGAAAAGTGCTATCAGGGCAAGAAAAATGAGCATTTAACCAAAAAAGTATTAATGAGTAAGAATCAGAAAGGTTTATTTCCAAGTAGGTTTTCACATAGAAGGAATTGGCCTTGGTGTATTGATGCATAACAAATGAAGAAATATAAATATATGTACATACAATATGTTTTTTTTTAGATATTTTAAATGAAAAGAGCTATTATCCAAATATCTAATTTGTGCACAACAAAATGCAATATTGATAATTATCCATCAACGCATAGAGGAACTCTACTACAACTACTACAAAAAGTACATTTGTGACCTAAGCCTTCATCGTGTCAAAAGTCAAAACATTATTTATTATCCAGGAGCCAGTTGTGCTCTCAGTTATGTCCAATTTCTGTCCAGAATGAGGTTTGGTTGGGGACAAAGAGTGCATCATGTTTCTCAGGTGCTTTTTTGAATAAAAACATAAAACTTCTACCATTATATGATGCACAAAACACAGAATATTTAATACGGATGGAGCTTTTTCATTGAGATTATCTAGATGAGTCAGTAATTGGGTTAGATTGAAATCAGTCACAGAGTAGGAGTTCGATGATGAACAACACTCAGGAGCCCTGACTCAGCAGGTGGGCTGGGCCGCTCTGTGTATTCACTCTCATCATCGTCAGCCTGTCATCCCACACTGACGCCCACACACACCTCCTACATCCGGTACATGTCTTCTGTAGTTGCAGCGGGGCTGGCCGGACATTATGGCAGCATTTAGCTCAGGATACACAGATCTCTCACTCTCACAGATTGTCATTTGGATTGGATCAAGGTTAACTTACGTGGCTCCAACCTGCCGCAACTGGAGGAAGGCTGGGGTGAACTGGTATCTGACAAAACGGCCGGCGTTGGGGTCACAGTGTTTTTTGCCTCCTGCTAAAGACAAGACATTTACAAGAAAAGAAGCAAAACAAAGTAGTTTAATTTCGTCTGCAGAGTCATGGAGACAAGGAAAACATCATACAGTAACATTTAAGTTAAACCTTTAAAAGATGGTCTGTGAGATAAAAAAGTTGTTCACATGTAATAAAACATCGACTGTGTGGCTCTGTCCCATAATCTGTTATCTGAGATTTTAAGATGACCTGGTGTTGGAGGTTTGGTGATCTCAAACAGGACTGTCCCTGTTTCCATGTCACGGATCTTAAACCTGGTGAAGTCGATCATATGGACATTTTCTTCTGGAGAGCAAAGATAATCTGAGAAAGAAATAAAAAAAATATTATATTCTCATACAAAACAGTCACTTCCTTCTCTTTTCATGTTATGACTGTGAATAAAGCAAGCCTTTCATGTCAGGAAGCAAGCTGTCAATTAATGAAATATCGCCACCTCAGTAGTTTTCTGCCAAGACACAATAATATCTGGCGTTATAGGCATGTCTAAACTGATCTTATTAGCATTTATTCAAGTCGGCCCCATGCTGTTGGATGCACACCACTGCAATGTCACAAGGATGGCTTTTTTTTACCCGCCAGATCTTTGTCTGTGTCAAGGTACGACCACAACAAGTGGTGCACATTACCTGAGTAGCTCGGCTACATTACTACAAGCTCAGAGAATAATTCAGGTTCACACTTTGTTGGATACATAAAAATGAAAAATATTGTGCGTGAAGTCAGATGGATTAAAAAAAAAAAAAAAACTTTTGGAAAGACATAGTCTGACCCGAATTCTCTTCTTTATCTGAGATAACACACCCATCGATCAGAGCGCAGCGGCAACCTTACAACCACAATTAGTATGATATATTCACACATAACATACACGCTTGCGTCACATCATGTGCATATGTTCTTTTTGTATATTTTCAGTCATTATGACTTTGCTGCAACAGGTTTTTATTTGCATTGACACCCACTGAAAGACAGAAACCCGAGTCCTGCTGGCACTCTGCATATGTGTATGAGCATGTGTGAGACACTACCCTCCCAACAGGGCAGGATTAGACCTAAGAGGCTTATTGTGTTTTATCATCACATGGGCCGAGTGGTTGGGAAACACACACACACACACACACACACACACACACACACACACACACACACACACACACACACACACACACACACATACACCTACTATCTCATTAGGGTTATGGTAGGGACAGTTATTATTGGCAGTCTACGTTACATAAAGGTTGAAGGGTCTTTTGTATTGATGACTTCATGCAGCACATTTCAAAAGACAGTAAAGGGGGTGAGATAAGATAAACACACATATGCATGTATTTGTGCACACGTGCGTGTGTGTGTGTGCATAGACAAACTCGCTCTGCTGTTTCCGAGGGTTAGAGAGCAGATGGGCCACACAGGATTAAGCCACCTGTTTGAAGGTATTTATAGACCTTCTCATAACGTAAAGTACACTATATGTAACACCTTGTCTAAAAATGTCCCTCTTGTGAAGCAGGGCTATTTAGAGCTTGTTGTTTAATACAGTAGGTGGAATATTTTGAGCACTGGGTGACAGATAGATAGATAGATAGATAGATAGATAGATAGATAGATAGATCGATCAGTCCTTGTAAGAGTGAAGCTGAAACACTCTTTTGGAGAAAGTGCTGTGCTGTCTGTCTGTCCAGTACGAGGTGGAGAGGGTGGTCAGGATTATTCATGATGGATTACAGTTTGTTCAGTGTCCTCCTCTTAACCACAACTTCAAATGTGTTTGCAGCCAATTACAGAGCCAGCCTTCTTAATCACTTTATCAAGGCTGTTGGTGTTGCTGACTCTGTACTGCAGAAGATTTCCAACATCTTGCTGCACACGTTTCACAAACTACAGCAAAGATGAACGTCTAGTGTCTGTCTTTCTTAAGTTGTGATGTATCAAAATTATTGTTGGTCCTACACGGTCAAAATGCCACTGAATTACTAGATCATCTGGTAAAACTTTAGTTAAACATTTCAATAGTTAATTAGTTGTAGTTTAAAAACTGTTTTCTGATATTACGCCACTGAGGTTAGGATAGGATTATGCAAATATATATGATTTACAAGTCATTGGCAAACCTTCTTTTTCTTTTTTTTTAAAGATATGTTTTGGGTCTTTTCGAGCTTTTTATTGTATAGAGACAGCTGAAGAGTGACAGGAATGTCAGGAGAGAGAGATGGGGACTGACATGCAGCAAAAGGTGCGGCCCCCGGTCGGATTCGAACCCTGGGCTGCTGCGGCAAGGACTGAGCCTTTGTACATGGGGCGGATGCTCTACCAACTTAGCTAAACGACACCCCAAGCAAACCATATTTTTAAGCACCAGAACAGGAACAAAGACTAAAGGTCTAATGTTTAATGACGAATTAAAAACATCATTTTACATTTTATATTAAAGTGAAGAGTGTTATGCTCTTCTTGACTTGTGTAATCATAATTTTCATGTCTTTTGATGGTAACCGATGGGAAATACGGCATTAACTTTGATTAAGTAAAGCCTTTTCCTAAAGTTAGTCACATTAGATGTCTAATATCTCGAATAATTCACCAGTTATTAACAATTAACAATATCATGTCTTGGGTGATTACATGTGTGGAAACATGTGAATAGACAAATCAACTGTAGGAAGGTGGTTAGTTTGATAAATGCTGATGGGAGGGATGCTTTGTATGCATCCATGTGTGCAGAGCATACCTTTGTATGGATTTTTATGTGAGTATGTACTCTTGAGTCTGCAGAATGCACTTGGCTCATCTCTGGTGATGATGCTAACTTATGTAGATGTGAGTGGAGCATTTCCATGTTGAACATCACAAGAGTGGTCAAGATATTTCCATGTAACACTGGTCTGGCACATTTGCTTATCTGCTACTGTTAGTAAATAACTCCAACTTCACATGTGGTCATTAAAATGAAGTGACATAATTTCAGTTGTAATTACCATATAGATCAAAATGTCTCTTTTAGAAAATAAATACATCATAATCACATTACCAATTATTTTTTATCATTTAACTTTCGTTTAAATAAAGCAGCAACCTCTGTTGCAGTTCCTCAAACGGCCACTTGAGGCTGGCTACAAAACAAGTCAGTCTCCATAAGTCCCCATGTTAAAATGTCCAACTTCACAGCAGAAATAAACATGTTTACAGCCTGGTACAAAAAACAGTTTTGGTCTCAATAGCTAATTTCCCCAGTCATGACAACTGTACTGAGTTATGCATAATTAACAGCGTGGTTGCTTTGATTGATAGATTAAGTGTTGTTACCGATGGCTTGTTTGGCTTTCTGCATCATTCGACTCGCCTCAGGTCCACCGATGAGCCACGTCTTTCCCGATTTTTAGATTAGCCAGAGGCCGAGAACGCAGGACTGCCAACATGACAGCGGCCAGAGTCGCATATTCTGAGCTTCAGTTTTTCAGAAACCTGTGGGTGACGACGTCTTCCATTCTTTGGTGGTTTAAATACCACCAGTATAGGTAACTGGTAAAATAGATTTTTCTTCTCCCTCAATGCAAAGTCCTGTAAGCACTCTTCCAAAAAGAGCGTTTCTAAAGGGTAAAATATGTGTCATCTGCTGAATTTATCATTTTTGGCAAGATGGCACTTCATTTAAAATCTGTTGGCAGAGTATTCTGTACACATCTTGTGAAGTTGTCACTGAGCAGCTCTCTTTGTGGGCAGATGACCGCAAGATGTATTTTGTGAATCAGAGATGGCTTCTTGCCAAACCTGCTGTAAAAAGGCAGATGGAGCATTTCATCTGATAGCACAGCCAGTGAAGTCACTTCTAACCAGTCCCAGAGCTCGTTACCAACTCCGCACTACACCACAGATGAATTTGATTTCTTCACCTCTGCACACGGAGCAGCTTGACTGACGACGACTGACTGTACTGTAGTGCAGAGATTTGTAGCAGTAATAATAAAGATCCGCCTGTTCGGATGATTACTGAGACAACAGAAGGAACAAAACACAAACACTGAATGACGAGAATCATTTCTAGTTTGTGTCAGACAGAAAGGGAGACAGAGGATAGTGCATAGTGTTGACTGCTGTATCTGATGAATGGAGTCTCTTTTCACAGACTGCAGTCTGTCACAGTTGTTTTTACGATGAACCCGGGCCCTTTCACAGCACTAACAGATGTCTAGTCTTGTAATTGGGAATAATTAGGCTTATTACATAATACATTTTTGGGAAAAAAACATTCTCATTTGTCAAAGTGTAGATACATTTCAAACTGCTTTCTGAAAACAGCTGGGACAAATCCACCATACCAAGTGATCATTGTTTATTTAGACATGGTCTATTAGAGTCATTTTATTATATAATTCATGCTGCATAGTGTGAAGAAATATATATCTATATATATAATGTCTCAAGGCGAACAAAAAAGACATGATGGTGTCTAACCATTTACATGTAGATGTAACTAAATGCTGAAATTATTCAGAAAGAACGTTCTTATAGAAGCAAAAAAGTGGAAACAATGGGAACTTTTCATTGGGAGCTTAATGTACAGTTTATTTTGAATAACAAACTATGCACTGTAAGCATTAAAGTAACTCCTTGCATTTACTCAGTGGGCATCAATACTTGACTTTTACACTAAAACGAAGAGCACATGAAAAAATGGAGAGAGCACTTCAGAGGCAGGACCAGAACATACGGAAAAATAATATGACATCTTGTTTGACATTTGGGAAATAACACTTGATACCAAGATTGATACCACGCTTACGTCTGTTCTTTTAATAGTAAACTACATCAGCCAGTTAGTTCAGCCTTAGCCTGACACATAAAAACGTATTTTCACTTTGGTTTTTGGACACAAAAACAGGCTAGCTGTTTCCCCTGTTTGCAGTTTTTACACTAAACTAAACTAGCTGTCTGCTGACACACATGGAAGATGTGATTCTCTGATCGCGTAACGCTTGGCAGCAAAATTAATGAACATAATGTTGAACTATACCTTTAAACTCTGGCTTCAATGAAAGTACTTGAAGTAGTCACGTTGTAAAAAGGAAAACCATAATGCAGACATTGTTGCCGGAGTCATTGTTATTCTAAAAGGAGAGTGGAAGGAAATTATTCTTGCTATATCTGTGTGTCTATGCAAAGACATCATCGTCCAAGTTTCTCTCCCGTTTGCATGAATTACCTTGTCTTGACATTACGAGGGTAAAATATTCCAACAATATGCCAAAACACTGTGACATACATGTTCATACCTCAGTTCTTTCTTTTTGCCTTCTGTCTTTTACCCAAACACACACACACACACACACACACACACACACACACACACACACACACACACACACACACATGAAGTGCTCCACTTCACTTCCTTCAACACTGTCACCTAGCAACGCTCCTTCTGATAGTGTGCCAGCTCGATTAGCTTGTCTTTTTCCTTCCCCTCATCCACCTGGCTGCTCCGCAACAACAAGGAATCAAAGGAGAGTATCTCAGGTTAGGCATCAGTGGTATGCAAATGACATGTTCCTTGTATACCTGAGGCCTCCTCCTGGAGACTGAGAGCCTCCTTTTGCCTGATTTCACAACCTTGTAGCACGGGAGGAATCAGGAAGATCTGCATATGTGATGCAGAATATTAAGGAGGATGTGTGTCAACAGTGATTTCAATTACAAACATGCCATTAACTCTCATCACAGGTGATCTGACATAATTACACACTGATCTTTCTACACTTATTCGGAGGAGGAATGTACAATTTCTGTATTCATTTTTACAGCTTATCATGATTGGTAACACGAATTAGTCACAGAGCCCAAAGGCCAACTGTTAAATATAAACATCTGAACTCTGCTGGAGAACAAAGTGAACTCAGTCCTAAAAAGATCGGTTTGGCAGCAGCCCTTATAAAGAGAGTAAAATTAGCATTAAGTCTTGAGTCATGTTGTGTTCCTGTGTTCAGATACACAGCGCCTGTCAGACACCAAAATGGCATTCATAAAGAGCAAACGAGCTGCCATATATAGCTCCTTAATCCCCAAGATTAGCCTGGAGTTACAGACTTTCAGCCACAGGGATTGACTTGACATGCCTTATTCTCTCCATTCGACTCTGAGGTTTCTGATCACTGCCCATACTATATGTTCAATTAATCCCAGAACATGAGGAAGAACAATGCACACACGCTTACTTATCTTCACATTAAAATAATTTATAGCCCGAAGAGTCAGCTAGTGTCATTAACATTACATCTTGATGTTCACGATATGATATACAGTGCACCTGTGTATAGCAGGCTGTTTCATGTCTCTCGGTTAATAGCACCTGTAGGCAAACTGGCAAACGTCGCGGTTCATGCAGAGGTTGAACTCAGAGCAGCTGAATGCAGATGAGAGTCTTTCCTCTTATCTTTCTCCAGCCTGCATCACCAAGTGAGGGGAAAAGAATACCATATTTTTTATGAGAGGGTTTCATGAGGACAGAAGTTGTGATCTAAACTTCCTGGGTGAGAATGACACAGGTAGCCTGTGCCACACATCAGGCATGTTAGATGATAGATTGATACCCACTCGCATATCTATACAATAAATATGAAGCTAGAGCCAGCAGTGGGTTCGCTTAACTTAGTATGAGCAACAAAATTAGACTACCAGCAGCTCTAAAGCTCACAAACTAATATGTTTAATCTGGTTTACTTGATTAGTTAGTGAGCTTTAGAAGTGCTGATAGGTGGATAGTGTTCCCTTGGAACAGAGCCAGGTTAGCTGCTTGAAGTCTTTATGTTAAACTAACTGGCTCCTGGCTGTAGCTTACTGACTGTAGTTACATAAGAATAAAAAAACTGCAGATTTCAGGCTATATGATCAGGACCTGGAGGGTCATAGGATTTTAATCAGATTTAGATTGTTCAGAAACTTCTTCCTATCAGGAGAAGAGATGAGAGAGATGTACCTTTAATCTTTGCTGCCTTGTTACCAGATTATCTTGTACCAATCACTCTTTCGTACAGTGGCCATCGCATTGGTTTTAGGGGTCAGAAGCTAAAAAGTTTGGGTACCTCTTGTTGAAACATTGCAAGCATGTTCAGCTTGAATCATAAAAGGCTGTTAGCTGATATATTGTCACATACAAGCCATCGAAAATCCCATTGTGCCATGTAAGAATGGTATCCATGTATGTGCAAGTACTAGCAGAGAGGTAATATCTGACTGTGGAGAAACTGTGTCTGATTTCTATAGAGTTTCAAATTGTTTCACCATCTGACATTTTTTCTCCTGCAGCCTTCAGGATTATTCTGCCCTGTGGAGGCTGTTTGCGTCCTCCCCCCCGTCACATTGTTTTTCCTGTCGTTTTCCCCTCCCATTGTGTTTCTGTCTGTCTTGTCTGTCTCTGTGGTTATGGTCAAATAGTCAAAAATAAATCACCTCCTATGTCCTTTCCTAAACACTTTTCCTTGACCTCGATGGAAAACGTCACTAAGTCAAGGAGAGATGTGAAGGACAGGTCATGAGGACTTAGGAAAAGACATCTGTGGTGCTCAGAGAGTCCGACTGCACTTACGCTAGACTACGTCATTATGCGACGGCACTTGTTGCTGACGTGGTCTGTGGTAAAACTACAAAGTGAATGGAAATGAGAATGGCCGTTCACCCTCCTGTCCACTTTTTTATAGCAAGTTATGGCAAAAGATGGATGCTTAATAATCAACGATAATGTACATAATGATCTGTCGGGACATCTGTCACAGTTACAGAAGGTAATAGCTGTCAGAGTAAATGTGATGTTCATGTTTTATAGATTAGTTTGAATGGACAGGATAACTTAAAGCATATCTAACAACATTTTGAGAAAGTTTTTCACTACAGCAACACCTCTGCATGTGAACGCAGCTCACAGTCAACAACAGAACTGGCTTCATGATCAAAGTTTTCACATCACATCATCACGTCTGTCCATATTCATACACTCTCTCTCTGCTGCAGTCTGCATCACACTTGTTTAGATGTTTTTTTTATGTCTAGTCAGTGACGGTGCAGTTTTGGGGGACGACATTATCTCCTTTCATTACGTAAAGGATGGTCCGCTCTATCCTGTGCTAAAGGAGATAAGAAAGGAAACATCAAACTAAACGTATCACTGGGGCTACGTAAATAGTCGAGCTCATTTCGCTCAGTTAGAAACCTTACTGAGCAAAATTGACTATTTGACCAGACCTTGAGCGTGCTATTGTCGCTGGGTGTGGCCTCCTATTTCCCTTGCACCTGTCTGACTGGCTCACCACCTCATTCACCAATCAACCACTGCACAGTACAAAAAAACTTGGCTCTTCCACGAAGACTCTACCACATTGTTCTGTCGCCCTAGTGCTAAAAGGCCAATTCTCTGTTCCCTGTGTGATTTTTGCCTCTGTAACTAATTGTCCTCCTCTGCCACCACTAGCCCTGCACCACCCTAGGATCACCTACTCACCTACACATCCTCCTTAGTGTTTACAATTGTGTGTTTCAGTGTCTTGATGCGTCATCATTCAGCCTAACATATTCACCTCATATTAATACCAAGAGGGTCTTCCGGACTTCTTTGCGTGTTGGTCTGAGCTAATATGAGTTAGTACCAAAACCTGAAAGAATAGAGGCAGCTAAATAGCCAGAAGATAGGCAATTACAGGTATTGATCAATAGATTTATCAAACTCTGATGCACAGATTTTGGACTATACAGTACATTCAAAGATTATGCACCTTCAACATGTTCAAATATTTAAATATTGAGTTAATATGATCCTGAGTCTGGCAACAAGTGCCTGATTCTGAGTGTTAGACCAAGCACAGGCATAAGATTGTGTTGATTATCGATTTGGATGCAACAAACCGTCTCTCTCCATGTCAAATCACTTTGAAAGAGTAACCTTGTGACAGCTGTGCATGGGAGATTAAGAACCGGCAGCACCAATCAATTTTAATTAAAGCTGTATCCATTGTGTTGGCAGACATCACAGAGTGGAAATCCCACCCGACGTAGATAAAGCTCTGCTCTGTGTCCCAGACTTATTAAGGCAAAATAATTGATCACCCATTAGTGTAAAAGGAACCAGACTGTTCTGAGTAAATCATCTGGATGAAGCAAAATTACACACCAGAGCAGATCCTTGGAGTCAAAAATACCAACAGAGGATCAGGTATACAGTCCATTTCTACATCCCATTACATCATAATTACAATTTTGTTTTTACTTTTTGAAGCTATCGTTCTCCTAATTGTCTGTATCTATTCTTGGTTTTGTTTTGGTGTTGCGGTTGTGTAAAGTTTTTAAATGTAATATGGCAAGAATATGTTTGAGAATTTCATAAATAACATCACTGGCTGTAACTCACAACTTTAATTTTAGCAAACACAAGCAAATTATTTCAGGATTCTTATGACGAGATTTAGGGGATTTACAGTATTATTATTAAAGAATAAAATATTACCAGGCAGCTGCTTAAGATCACAGTTCATTTGATGCTGATGGACACTTTATTTTGCGTCTTTAAAGGCATCAGTATGCCTTTAAATAAAGTTCAGACACTTAATGCGTAACTTTTGAAACTGACAATACAATAACCACTTCACAAAGTCAATGTCAGGACTCAAACTTCTCTGTCAATCTCTCTTTTTTTCATTTTACATACCTCCCCTTTGTTTTCATGTGTACGCCTGCAGCACCAAAATGATAACCATTATCCTATGGTTCGGCTAAACTAAAAATAGGCAAAGACATGGATCTGAGGTGGCCCTGAGGTGGGCCGAATGACACCTGGGTGCTCAAACAAGCCATCTGTAATGGCATCTACCTGTCAGTCAAAGTGGTCACACTGTTAAATATGTATAACTTTAAGCCTTAACATAATTTTAACGGGTGAGTTGAAACACCCTGTTCTTCCTTGAGCTACAGAGAGAAGCATGAGAGAGAGAGAGAGAGAGAGAGAGAGAGAGAGAGAGAGAGGAGAGAGAGATTTCTTGAGTCAGTTTTAGACGACAACCAGCAAATATATCTTATTCTAGATATCAAAACACAGGAAAAGTGTAAAACATGGCACCTTTAAAGTTCCTATGAAACAGAAAGCAGAGTACTATTTGCACATTTACGGGTTTCCTGTAAAAACATAGGACATAGGGAGAGACTTGTCAACAACATTTATTTGTGTTTACAGTAGTCAGTACGTGCTGTGCATCTAGCAGTATGAGCTAATATCAGTGGCCACCCTAACAGGACATGATAAAAACTTTTTAAACATCACTTTTGAACTCATAGGGACTTTAAGAGATCTCTCTTCAATGCACTTCCAACAGGAATGATGGGGGACAAAATTCAAAGGCCCTCTTATGTGCTACAATCTGCATCAAAGTTTGTCGGAAGTTAATATGAGTTAGCCACGCCGAGTGATCTTTCAAGAAAACGTTTCGTTTTAGTTCAAAAGTCCCTCATGGTGACACTCCACTGCAACTCAGGATGGAAACATGTAGCTAAGCACAAAATACAAGTTATTTAGATAGCAATAAATTGATAAAAGATAATAAAAGTGTTCTTTTGGCCATGATAATCATTGAATGAATATATGATGTTATGACAGCCCTAGTTTAAATTCATGCTTCATTAAAAGACGAAAAAGCATTTCCTGTAAGAGGTCTGATTTTCACTTTTTATCACCCTCTTGCTCTGATTCAAATGCACTTACATGGAAACACAATTAGACCTGACTAATGAGAAGAAAGTGTGTTCGACAAATCAGTAAATAACAATTTCAACACAATGGTTCTACAAATAGTAAGACAGTTATAATATAACAGATCAACAGTGGAGGTAACATATATTCAGTAACAACAGCATTTCTGTTTAGCTGTTCATCATTAATCATCCACTGTGTACACATTAAACTGATGTGCCATCTTTCACATCACAGCAGCGCTTCTCTGTCTGGATTATATTTCTTCTCCTCTCTGCCTGCGTGACAATGAGGCGCTGTGCCTCGCTTATCAGCAATGAACCACCGTGACAGACTGGAGCCGGGCTGCCCCAAAATGGTGGCATTCACCTCCCAAAAGCACAACTGGAAAAGTCATTTACACTGTAGTGTGAGGCATTTTCTGCTTCCCTCTTTTCCAACTGCGATTTTCTTTCTCTTGCAGCAGAAAATGATTGCCAGCAAATTGCGTGGCACACTATGCTTATCTCTGCAGTATGGGTCTTTTGTACGGTCTGACGTTTAAAATGATCAGAAATTTGACTTCCATTACTTGACAGGAAATGAGGAAGGAGATTCAACATCAGTTTATTTGTATAATCCCAAATATTATCCAGCTATTGTTCAAATTAACAAAATTGTAACTGTTGATATGCTTCATTAATGGATATAACACATATTACATCTCTCTATGACAGTTTGTAGCCAATAAATGAATCTGATCCAGAATGTAAACAACCTCACTTATACTTCAGCTCCAGGGTCATTAATTACCTGAAGTGTATCATGTCATTGTATAATGCTGTGTTACAGCCCTCCTGACATAATCTAGATTACTTAGATTTCAATGGAGAGCGGAGATTACTGCACAATCATAAGTGGTTTAGGTATTAGTGCACTGACAGAGCTCTAGTTTTGCCTTTCCAAATGAAAACAGATGTGATGGTCTGAGAAGGGATGAGAAAGTTGGTGGTAAATTTCAGACTTCACTGTGAGTCACTGTTGTAGACGTGAATTATTGAACATAAATGGAAATTAACCTTTTACATCATCAGAAGACAGACAATGATAACTAGTTGTGTTTTGTGTTCATTAAAAGCTCATTAAAAAAAAACAATTTGAGAGAGGAAATGGGTTTCAGTCCTTGTTAAAAAAACAAAAATTCTTCACATAAGGTCTACTGTATAGCTTCTTTCACTACACTACATTGTCACCTTGAGATGAGGCTGAAAGCCCCAGAGAAAAAGATAGTAATTTTTCTTAATTTGTCAAACTAATATTTCAAAACTCAAGAATAAACTTCTGTTTTCATGAACTGATCTTAAGAGACTTCACTAATCACATTTCTTTCTTTGAATCAACTATATTCTGAAGTTCTCGGGTATCAACAGTAAGTTTCGACTTCATTTCAACCATTCAGTCCCTGTCACACGCTCAGTTACACCATCAGTATCTTGACCAGCAAAAATAAGTAACCCAGGTGACAGATATTATAGATCTGTAAAGTTTAAAATGTATGAAATTCAGCCCTACAAGTTGACTTACACTCTCTCTGTAGCCCTTAACAGCCCACCCTGCCAAGTTTCCATGACATAACATGGAAACTGTTTCCATAATGCGTTAAACAACAGGCTGATAGTATTCTTCTCTTGTATTTGTTCCAGTTGACAACTGTCCGTGTCAAGCTATAATCAGCGGATCACATCTCTGGCCACCTGTTACCTCAGAGCCACAGGTGTCTCGAGGTGAGGATGTAGTAAGAGCCAGGTTTTTTCTTCAGCAGGATTTGAGAAGCACACCAGGAAGTACAGTACACTCACCTGCACTCTCCTTCAGTGCCCACACACTCAGACACAGAGACACAACAACACACATTGGTATTATTGGTGGAGCTGACATGCTGCTTGTCCTATACAGCACTAAATAACAGTAATATGAGTGCTCACTGGTTCAAAGTCGTATTTAAAGCTATGGAGAGGTCCATTCAGACTGTGTCGCTGTCCATGGTATTTCCTCGACACAGCCAGTAACTGAACACAGTCAATGTGTTAAATAATACACATAAAGACAGCACGAACAAGGAAGCAACAGCAGATGGGTTTCACTAATCTCCTCTGACTGTAAGGCTTTAACTACTCCTCTCACCGTGCCAAACACAGGAGCAGGTTACTTACTCTTGGTGATCTTCTGTAACCCAAGCACATCCTCGGGCGTAATTATGGTATTTCTGCGCAATTCTTCTTCAGTTGTAACCGGGATCCCCATATCTGATGAGTTGCAGCCTTGCTGCACTTTCATGTCCAGCAGAAGAGGGCTAATCGGTGTGCAACCTGTCAAGGAAACTGGAGGCTTCTCTCTCTCTCTCTTTTTTTTTCTGATGCTCTCGGCGTCGTCGCCGCAGGAGCCGATTTACTTGCGTCGCAGCCTTTTTTTTTAGTTGCGCGCTGGCTAAAGCACGGTACAGCAAACAGGCTCTGTGCTGCTACAAGAATAACTCATTCTCCTCCCCTTCTCGATCCGGTAAAAGATAAAAATCAGCCCCTTAGCTCCCTCCCTCCCTCCCTCCCGCGCTCAAGGCTCATCGGCTCTCTCACAAGCTATTTAATCCAAATCCTGTGGCTTTAAACCGACCAGTGGTGCGTGGCTGACAGTCTGCGCGCCTCGTCATCTGCTCTTACACCAGTGCGTGCATGGCTGGGCTTTACTCGGGAACAGTAACTGATTACTCAGTACTCGTTTCTCACCTCAGTGATGAACACCCTTCCCCCGCTTGGAGGAGGAGAAGTTCACAGGTGTCAGGAATAACCTCTTGAAATGATGTTGTTTAGGTAGCTAAGCTGAAAAGAGCAAAAAAGAAAAAGAAAAAAGAAAAGCTGCTCATGTTTATCTTATTCAGAAATGAGCATTTTAGCTTCACAAAACACAGAAATAAAAATATCTTCTTGACGCTTGGCTCTATCAACATGTTTTTATTTTTATTTTTTAAAACAGCATTAATTAATTAATTGTTGTTGTTTTTTTTGGCCACTTGGGGGCTGCAGAGCAAAACATTGACATATTATCACCTTATAATGTGTTAACATCAGCATTCATGTGGAGCTGTCCATTATTTACTCTGCTTACAGCAGAGGTGTAGAGCTGCAGGAAATAGCTGGCTCTTCATTTGTTAAATACTGCTTTATTTAAGCAAGTTTCTTACTGTGTCCGCCTGTTTTCTGGTGCTGGGTATATAGTGTACAGTGTGTCCGCCTGTTTTCTGGTGCTGGGTATATAGTGTACAGTTTTTTTGTTGTTGCTGATAACAGCTGCCTGCTGCATCTGGAAACAAGGTTGATGAGTCTAAAAAAAAGCAAGCAAACAAACAAACAAACAAAATCATTTAGCTGAAAGAAGCTAAAGCATCCCATAGAGTTGACAGGAACTGCAGAGTCTGATAAATAACTGGCTTTATATTTATTAATATCAGTGAGCCCTTTCACATTGCACATATTCACTGTTAATAAAAAGTCTTGATCAAGTATAAAATCTGTGTGAAGGCAACACTTTCTTTCAAAATGCATTAAATAGGGAAATAGTTGATGAAAACATGTGAAAAGACTTGAACGATATATTACTGAAATGTGGAGTTAGAGGTTAATATTACTGAAATGTGGAGTTAGAGGTTAAAACAGTCTTTCATCCATTTTCAGTCAAGGACTTTGTGGGCGGTCCTAAAGGGTGGCTCGATGACACACTGAGGCCACCCTGAGCATACCCCTGCAGCCCGAGCAGAGAGACAGTGATTAATTCATCACACTTAGAGTGTTTCAAAGTTAGTCATGTCATTTTCTGAACTCATCTGACACGTTTCATTCGCTTCAAAATGGCTTTTTACCTGATTTTGACACCTAATTTCATAAACTTCTCGATATTTCTCGATTATTAATCATTCAGATTTGGCTGGATTGTCAATAACACTTTCTTCTTTGGTCTGACAAACTCAGAACACATATTTATTCTTTCTTTACACAGACTTTAAGAGGAAATACACAAAAGAAGATGAGACTACTTTTCTTTGAGATTTATAAGATCTTTATTTCATTTCTTTCATTGGAAAGTTGCTTTCCAGATGCCAGCATCCCTGAGAAAGTGTACAATGCAAATCTTCTGGACAGCCCCATCAATAAGCTGAAACAGGGCCAGCCAAAAGATATTCACATCTGCAAAACACAACCCTGCACAGCCACCTTTGTCTTGTTAAATCACAGACTGGCTAGTACCCTCCTCCAGTCACTGAAGTGAGCCTATTGCGTTGTGATGAGGAGATAGTGCCTCCCTCTGCTTGGCAAACTTACTGCAGGGCATGTTCAGAGCTGAGAGCTGTCCATGGTAGTACTTTGTGAGGAGTGATGTGATTGTTTATCCCTTTACTCTCTAAAATCTGTGGATCCCAGGAGAGGGAGAGCGCTCTGGTGAACAGGCTTATTGGCATCATTTCAGCTAGAAATACATAGGTAAATAAATAAAAATAAAATAAAAGGGGTATAATAGCATTGAAACAAACTAATAAACAAAAACTATCAACTTAAATCTGCTAATCCCCTATAATCCTGCTTTCATCAATAAATATGAGGTCTGTAGACAGAGAGCATTGCTACCGTTTTTACAGGTGATACAGTTACTCTGGAAGTCTGTGTCAATCAGAACATCTCATTCACGATGCCACATACTCCCAAATCCAACCAGTAAAAGCAGTAACAATATTCAAAAGCCATTCGCTTATGTGGCTAAGTGGCTGTTGAAGAATTTCCAAGGGATGGTTAGCAGCATTGCAGGCCTGACCCCTTGCTATTCCCTCCTGTTAGCCCACAGTCTGCTGGACTCCTCTCTATGCGGTCATCTCGAAGCAGCCCCTGCGGTGTGTCTGCATGTCCCTCACCCTACGGATGGACTGGATCTGGGGGTGGTGGGCTCCCCAGTCATTCCAGTGCTTGTAAGGACCCATTTCAAACACATACTGGTAGCCACGGTAGCCAGGGTACTGGTAGCCCACCCAGCTGTGTCGGGAAGAAGAGAGAAACATGTGTGAATCAAAAAAGTTCTACTGTTATGTTATGTTGTGAGATTTCATTTTGGATTATCTTCTTCTTGTTCCTATCCTCAATAGATATTGTCATACACTGTCAAATGAACTCTTCCCAGTAAAAGGTGCCTAATAATGACTTACGTTCCACCGGTGACCTGAAGACTGGCAACGCGGTCCTGGAAGCCGTAAGACCACAGGCTAGGAATATCCTCATCACAGATCTCCATCTTACGACCCTCGAAGTTGGGGCACTCAAACAGGCAAATCTTGTGGTCCTGGGGATCCTATAAGATCGGAACAAAGAAGAAGTCAGGTTTGTTGCCAAGTAGATATTTACAATTGTTTCTTGTGTTTCAGTGCATAACATTAGACGTGGTACAGTTTGCCAAATTGGTCGTTGGTTTCTATTCAATGGCTTTGGGATGCATGTTTCCATGTAAGGTGCGATTTGGAAGTTTAAAGTTTAAAAGAGAATTAAAAAATAAAACAAGTTCCACAAAAGTCAAGAATCATAAATTAAATATTATAATGAATATATAAATTACATCTATTTTTTTTATATAATTTTCAAGTGAGCTGATATATGAGATATTTGTCGATTTTGGTGCAGCTTCTGGTTCACTCTCTGAGAGATTTCAAATAAGAAATGTCCAGTCAAGATCATTATGGATGCATGAATACTGTCATTGTTATAATATACTTATACTGGTTTGAATAGATATGTTGTTTTCTGGGGGAAAACACTGAGTATGCGCAGTTTTCTGGATTTTTTAATTGAAAAATAGTGGCATGTCAGCTAATAAAAGCTTTAATCCAAATATACTGGCAGTGGAATGAGCCTATAAATACACATATAACTGCAACCACAAAAAGCTATTTCCTTTGTGCCAACAGAAGTTAGATGAGGGTCGACAACAGCCACAATAGACAGGAAATATGGCAGCCATGAAGACTTATCCCAACTTACCATACGGACGGGCCTGACCGACATGAAACGGTCACACCTGTAGCTGTTGGACCAGGTGTCCCAGCGGGGGTACTCTCCCTTCTCCAGCATGAACATCTCACCGGTCATGTTCTGCTGCTCATAGCCCACCCAGCTGCATAGACAGACAGATAGATATTTTACTTCTAACCGATTGGGTTAAAGATATACATTGTTGTAACACATATTTGAATGGCAGGTTTGACTTACGGTCCACACTCCACAATGATGGAGCCGATTCTGTCGAAACCCTTCTCACACAGGTTACGGCACTCTCCAAACAGGTCCATCCTGCGGCCTTGGAAGTTCTCATATTCATAGAGGTATATCTGAAAAATTAAACAAGCTTAATGCATGCATTTCTAATATCAAATATCTTCATTGCATAATTATTATTTTATTAGTCGATTAAAGAAAAACAAGTAGACGTACTTTGTGATTGTGCATCTGCATGGCAGAGTGGCTGCCAATACTGCCCTGAGCACCTGAGTGAGACATGATCAGATCTAGGGAGAGAAGAAATAGAAAGTAGGTCAAGCATTTTCAGAGAGCACTGTGGGCTTATGAAGTATTTACTGTTTAATGACAGCCGGAATACAGAATGTACTCCAAAATACTGAGAGAAAATCTTTAGGACCAAAGGACTAAATCAGATAAAACTTTCTTTTCTTTTTTTTGCCTTAGGGCTAAAAAGGACAATTTTTCTAGATTTAGCTTGAGCACGCTGTGAAATCACACTTGATTTACACCTTTAAAACAGTTTGAATGTGCATCATCCCGTTGGAGTTACTAACCATAACCAAAATAACTGATGGGTGCTAAGCAACCATGCCCAACAACTAATCCTGGAATGCACAAATACATCACTGCAGTAAAATCATTTGAAGTCAGTAAAAACAAGATTTTCACGAGGCGTTAAGTTGCTCCTCAAGGTTAAAACATATCATGAAAACAGTCTAGCTTTCTTTTGTAATTCGTTTCTTCTATAATGGTCCAAACACAAACCAAACAAAACACTTGAAATCTTTTTTCACCCGAGCAAAAAAACATAATTCTGTGTTTCCAGTAAAAGCAGAGTACAGCGTTTTATTGTTTTGCTTGCTCAAATCACTCTCAACAACCTTTTGTTAGCAACATATTTTCATAAGGTTCTGCCCTCAAAGTGGAATTTCCTCTATAAATTTCCCAGTACACGCCCTGAATTTCTGTCATGAGAGCAAAATTTAACCAGCCATAAAGAACTAATCTGTCCAAACCTGCCATGATCCATTTCTTTAAGGATAAAGGATTAGGCACAGTCCCTGGTCTTTCTCCTCATCATAACTTGGGATGAGCCACTGAATATGAGAGCAGCACTGAAACATAAAATCATACCCTGCTGCATTTTATGTTAATATTCCATCTACTCGGTCCAGAATTAAGCTTTAAGAGATGAGCCAATCCACGCTTGGTTCTTTCAGTCCAAAATGTTAGTAGACCAGAAAATCACAGTATTCCTCTCAACATCCAATGATTAAAGAGTTACAAGAGTGGAAACTTACAATTACAAGTGCAGGTTCAAATGGACTGACCTTTGGAGAAAGTGATGGACACAAGGCGTGCCAGTGGGGATATATATATACATTCACTACCAGTTTGTGTCTATAGAGGCTGGATTCTGACTTCTTATTGGCTGGGAGCTGTTTGGAGCATGGTGCGGGATCAAAGGTCATGATGCTTATCTGCAGACAAGTCATGCTGAGTCGGCTGCCTGTTTTGTTGTCCGGCACCATTGTGGGGCACCGGGGACAGTCACTGCCATCAGCAGAAAGTTAGCCCACACACATACACACTCACACACACAGTTACGTTTGCAGTCAGCGCCCTCACGTCTCACTTTCTTTCTAATTTATTTTCCTATTTTTTTTCCTTCCCTTCTGTCGTTGTCTCTGCTTTCTCTGTGATCTGGTTTTGTCTTTCACCTCCATTTTTTTCTCTCTCTTTTTTTTCTTTTGATCCTTAGTGAAGCCGGTCCAAGCCTTTGAGCCCTGTGTGTGTAATGTGCTGACTGCAGGAGTGGCATCCATCTCTCTATTGTTTAGACAGACGAGTGTTGAACAGTTTTTTGGCTTATTAAAGTGCTGGACAGGCTGTATCCATACATACACACATCTCATACAACCCTACCTACTCACTCATGCCGTGTGCACACATGCATTTGTACTGAAACAGTGACATGTATGCACATTAACAGAATATTTTCTTTTTATGACTTATGATATAAATACAGCTATTAAGACCACAATTATGTTTCAGTTTCAGCAAATCAAAAGATCCACATTTTGTCTGGCTGCTTTCTCTGTGTTCATATAATTGATTTTACATTTAGGATGAATGGATATTTTCCCATGGATCTCTCACACCTGTGGCACTATGAGCTTTTAGATGCTTGCAGAAGAACTAGAAAATTGTGATTTTCCATTTGATGTAATTCTAGTGAATGTTTAGCAGCTGTTAGACAGCTGTTAATGGCCTGTGGGCAACTACTCACAGCTTGAACTTGAAAATGGATTATTGGATCATAGAAAAGGAAGCCGCAGCAAATGTCATATTATGTTTTTGACAATACAAAGACAACATCAACTGACATCTGAGCTGTGTTAGACATTTATAGAGTAGGCAGAGAGGCAAAAAGATAATTTTCACTATGATTGTAATCATTTAATGTAGAGCGAACTGCTCTTTGTGCTCAGTGACAGTTTCGAAAACAAACATTTACAGCTCAGATGTCTGTGGCTGAGGAGGTAGAGCGGGTCGTCCACTAATCAGATGGTTGGTGGTTCGATCCTTGACTCCAACAGTCTGCATGTCGAAATGTCCTTGGGCAAGATACTGAAGTGCTTCCTGTAAGTTGCTTTGGATAAAAGCATCAACTAAATGCAAATTTACAGCACAATAGACTTTCCACAGGACTGGTGATCTTAATACCATCATGCAGCCCTGCATATGTGTGACCACAGTTTAGATGCATTTCTGAGGCTCACATTTTGGTGTTTTAGTCTAACCTTTGTCTTTGCAAGTCTACATACTACATACCGGATTTACAGTTAGAACAGCATTAGTTTTGAGATTGGTTTTGCTTGCTTAAAGAAAATAAGAGGTGGGAGAAATGTCAATGTTTGCTTAGGTTCTGCATCCGTCAGGTTCTCATACATCAACCTGCCCTTTGTTCAGCTTTATGCTAAACACAGGGAAGGATGTGAAATGTTAAACTAAGATGTTCATTCAAATTGATACCATACAAGCTATACAGACAGAGTTGGAAGATATTTTACTAAAGCAAAAGTAGCAACATGACACTGTAGGAATACTCTGCAACAAGTCCTGTGTCAAAAACTTCATTTAAGTAGAAATACAGCATCTCAGTGTTGTCATGGTGACTTTCAACAGCTCTACATACTGTTAGGTAGTTTCATGAATAACATATAATATACAGGGTTGTTCTGAAAAGTATCAAGTCTCCAATCTGTATATAAGTAGCCTACAGTAGTCAAGTAAATGTACTTATATTCCACTACTGCATACAAAACATACATACCGAAAGGTTTTTTTGCATGTACTGTATCAGTACAGAGATTAAGCGATTGTCCAAACAAACCTCAAACAAGTTTATTGTTTCAGACAATTATTTCATTCCTCACCAACCCATCAACTTTGTAATATGCAAACAATGAAAATGCATTGACGGAGTTTAAAGTTTAGACAGTTAGGTGATCTGCTTTGAAAGCACTGACCTGTCGAGAGGCTTCTGCAAATCATTTTTGCAGTTTTTTTTTGTAGTTTATTTAGCTGAGGAAGTACGAAACTTGGCTCAACTCATAAAGGAACTTTTAATCCCTCAGTTTATGAAAAAACAAGTACAAGATTTTCCTCTGAGATGTTGTCAGGGTAGAAGTATAAAGTTGCATAGAATGGAAATACTCAAGTAAAGTACTTTGAATTTGTACTCAAGTACAGCACTTGTGTACAATGTGCTTTTGCAACAGTTTTTAGGCTTAAATTAGTGTTTTAATTATTAGTTATTTTACTGCCATAAAGGAAAAAAAGGATTAAAGTCACAAAAGTACAGGACATGGTCAGTTATCATAGCCTAAATAGATTTGTGTAAACGTGCATGTGTGTGAGTTCCTTTGTATGCTCTGAATGTATGTGCGAGTGCATGAACACGCCTGCCGTCTGTGACTGTGTGCGTGCATGACTGAGCATGATGTGCTTATACTATGGGACTATAGGATTGAGTGAAACGGTGACAGGAGATGCAGATGCGGGGAGATGTGGGGTCAGTCGAGGTGGACATGGTGCACACATTGGAGATGGAGCACAAAGGACTCAGTAAGTAAATTATTAAAAATTCTAATCCAGCTTGTTTATTAGACACCTCTATCATTTTGAGTCTAAATACCAGTAACTACAAAGTCAAAGAGACAAAATGTTCTCTCTGTAGCCGACCATTTCTGTTTTTGTGCTTCACCACTAAATGTGTTGTTGCACTGGCACATCTGTGATGATCTGTTTCTTGGACCAGGCCGTGCTGGGACTTGGTCCAGCCCACTGGTCATGGACCATTTGGAACTTGTGCTTATCTGCACTGGGCACGGTGCCCTCCATCCAGTCCCACTGTGTCAAACTAAAGCCCAGTAGCTCAGTGCTTAACAATGACTGGAACAGCAATGTGCTGACTCCTGAACCGACCAACAGGCCCAGCTACTTTTCAGCACCAGCATGTATAAATAGGTCCATTTACTCTGGGTTCAGGACATCGTTTTTGTGGAGCCCCCCTGTGAGTACTGCACTGCTTTTCTTTGGGGCCGGTCAGGTAAGCCCTCCTTCTTATAGACTTGTGTAGGCCATTGTCGCTTTAAATTTTTGTGTCTTTTGTCTTTGTTGTTTCTGCTGAGCCATGTAAATGTATAGAGGTCAATGCATAGACATACTGACCATGCACTGGGAGAACAAATAGCAATGTGCCTACGTCAACAGCTGGCTCCATTTAGTGTGAGCATGTAGTAGCTTCAAGAAAGGTTACAGATAACATGCAAGAGTTGATGAATTATTTTATACAGGTCAAGATTCCTTTAATAATATGATCAGCTGATATTCACAAAAATATTTCAAACACACACACACACACACAAATAATACTCCTTCTGCATATCTAATAAACAGTAGCTTAAAAACAGGTGTGAAATAGTTTACATCTAGTGCTTGACCTGTGTGATGTATAAACATAAATATGACTGTCCCTGTCTCTACACTGAAGGTAAATCAGCATTGAGATACACAGTAGCATGGCTCTGACTAATCCCACCCCACTTGGACCATGGAAGGTGAGTGTGATGTCTCGCCTCAGGATGATGATCAACATGAGTAGATTGCAGTACATTACACTACAAGTGGTACATTTGATGATGATGCCAATGACGTGTGTGTCTGTACACACATCAGTGTGTGCGTGCGGCATGTGCATGCTACATGTATGCATTTATGTCCTCTCCAGATCACAGTTTATGACCAGGAGAACTTCCAGGGGAAGCGTGTGGAGTTTACCTCAGCCTGCCAGAACATCATGGATTGTGGCGTCGACAACATCCGCTCCCTGAAGGTGGAGTGTGGCGCGTAAGTCTGCCAAAGAGCCCAGCAGTTATCAGATGTAACTGTCAGCACATTTATAATCTTAAAATTGAGCAACATCTTTCATTTAAAAAAGATATTGATGCCTAAATAGACTATTTAATGGTTTATTTGACTGTAAATAAGTCTACAAATGTACTACTAAGCCATTTTTAGCAGGTGATTCATCTGATGATCAATCTGTTCTTAATGGTCCTGAATGTTGTGTCTATCTGCTTGCTGTCTACAGCTGGGCAGGATATGAGCACTCCAGCTTCTGTGGACAGCAGTTTGTGTTGGAGAGAGGAGAGTATCCTCACTGGGAGTCATGGAGCGGCAGCAACGCCTACCACATTGAGAGGATGATGTCCTTCCGCCCCATCTGCTCAGCTGTGAGCTTCTGTGTCCCTCTTCAGAATTAAAATGCACTAAATACGACCCATCAAGTTGACTCACTTGGGATCAGAACCCTAGTTTCTCATGTGATGAGTCAGAGTTATACTTATACCAGCTGCTGTCTGCAGCTAAAAAATAGACTGTAATAAAGTGTGATCTTAAGCACTACAACAAATTGGACACTCTACATAAATTGTACAAATATGGAGAGAATTATACAACTTTTTCCCTGACAGAAGGCTTTCTTCAACCTCTGTGAACTTAAATGTTTGTAAGATTTATGACTATTTACACAGAAGTAGAAAATAGATTTGCCTCACCTTGTGAAGGATGTCTTCAGAAATATTTATAGCATCTACTGAACAAACATAGAATCCTAACCTGGTATATTGCTGTGTTCAGTGTCTTATTTACATCACATTTTCTTTATACTAAAACAGACTGACTTAGCCAAGAATGGCAGCTAAAGGCTGATTCTGTCAAAGACGAGATGGTTGAAGCCCTGAAAAGGTAGAAGTATGTATTTGTTTGTATATAACCTGTGCTGAACTTTTTCTTTTCTTGCATCATGTGCACACAGAACCACAAGGAGTCCAAGATGGTGTTGTTTGAGAAGGAGAGCTTCATGGGACGCCAGTGGGAGATAAACGATGACTACCCCTCTCTGCAGGCCATGGGCTGGGACAACAATGAGATTGGATCTATGCAAGTTCAGAGCGGCTCGTAGGTCTCAATCTCTTTACGGGCCTCTTACATGTGACTGCTGGCATTAACCAACAGCATTTAAACCTAAGAAGTAATAAAATATATAACAAATATCGTTCAGCTATTAACAAGCATGTTGCAATGCATTTAAGAATCTTTGCACACTTTGTTTTGCTGTTTCAAGAGAGCGAAAAACTATAATTCATACTGCTAATAGACACAAACCCTTGACCACCCTCTGATCCTATCCTATTATGTATTTCATTATTCATTGCAACTTCATTTTGTCACTTTATTTGTGACTATTAGTACCCCAACAATGCACTTTTGTAGTTATATATGAAATGTATTATATTAGGATAAAACTCATGAGATGCATTGTTGGAATGCAATAATAAGACTACATCTCAGTCTCAGTGATTAGACAATGTTTCATTTAAACCATATGTTTATCATTAATCATTGTTTTCCTCTGCTCCTCCAGCTGGGTGTGCTACCAGTTTCCAGGTTACCGTGGTTACCAGTACATCATGGAGTGTGATCGTCATGGTGGCGAGTACAAACATTACAGAGAGTGGGGCTCCCATGCTCAATCCTTCCAGGTGCAGTCGCTGCGTCGAATCCAGCAGTGAGACCTGCAGCCACCTCACCCAACCTCTCTCTCTTTACCTCCTCCGGCTCCATGTCCTCCTCTCCCTCTTCCTCCTCCGCACCCCCACGTCCCTTCACCCAGTCATTCCAAGCTTTAGCCAGCTCTGTCAGATCTTAGTAAAAAAATCACACTTTTTGTTTTGTTCTGTTGCCAAATGAAAATAAAAAGAAATGTGCTGAAGACAAAGAGTTAAAGAAAGAAAAAACTGAAGAGAAGCACCTGCCTGACGCCCCCATTGAGGACAGAAGAGGGCTAATAATGTCTCTCAGAGTCATTGGTTGTCATATTTGTGGGTAAACAAATGATCAAAGGAGAAATGGGCAACATGAAATAAACAGAAATACAAGAGTCTGCTGCTAAACTGGTGCTGTGTTGTGATTTATTTTCATATTTATACAAAGATTTCTCCATTTGAATCCAACCATAGCAGTCCACAGATGCTGTATTCACATCAAATGTTACTTTAAACCTTTAACAAAGGAAGAGTACAAGTCCACAGGAAAATCACATCACCAACATGTAAGTCAGTGAGTGCAACTTAACACTTTACTGTGAGGATACCATCCTCTGATATCATTGTAACAAAGGTTACACACACTTAAATACTCAAATTTGCAAAAGCACAACAAACAGGGGTATGTATTGTGGTTGCTGCACCGTACACACATTAACAGCCTTTGCATAAAGGTTACTGATAACATTTAATAGCATTACAGCATCGATAAGAAAACCACAGCATGAATTTCATTTTCACTTAGATCCCTAATGTTTGCATTACTGAATTAGCAATTTCAAAGAAGATGAACTCAATAATCTTGAACCAACCAAGTTATTAACAACAAAAAATATATTGGGTATTAAGTCTCTAAAGCATAGAGAAACTCTCCATACTTGTCAAGTATTTGTGATATTAGCTGGTAGCCATGTGTATTAAGTGTAAGCTTGAGTGAAAAAGGGTTTAACAAGGTCCAAATAGTCAGCTGCACTGCTGGAGTACCTAGTCTTTTTTTCACATTTCTTTCGACAATTTTCATACTGCGCTATTAACAATGTGACAAAAGTCTGAGTCATAAAACATACATAAAGCAAATCTGACACCTACAGTAGTACAAAATGACACCTGCTCAGCAGTATGTTCCTAATAACATGCAGCCCCCCGTAGATTACATGACACATATGTTTCTTTATTTCTTATTTTTTTACATTAAAATATATATGTATATATGTATATATACATATATATATAATATATATATATATATATATTATATATATATATATATATAATTAATAATATATATAAGATAATATATATATATATATATAATATATATGTATATATATGTGATATATAGGTGTTAGTGTGTGTGTGTGTATATATATATATACTATAAGATAGATATATAATATATATAGATATATATATATATCTAATATAGAGAGAGAGAGCGAGAGAGAGAGAGAGAGAGAGAGAGAGAGAAAGAGAGAGTTATTTTATGTTTATGTTTGCATTTATTATGCTCCATAAACTTCTCATGGACAATAACTCTCACTACATGACCTCCTGCTCAAAGAACAGAGCAGTTTCAGTTGGAGACTCTTGCAGCTCAAAAATAATCATCTGTACCATGACTCCCCTCTGTGCAGAGAGAGAAGACTCATTCTGTAACAGTTGATTTGATTGATGGGCATAATAATGATGGATGCATAATTGCACTCTCCCCATGTAAGTTTTTCACAAGTTATTGCACAAGAGTCTATATGTATATTTTTCTTATGTATATTTTTTTAGAGGTAGAACCATATGTTCTTCCTCCTTAGAGTTTATTCTTATACTGTGTCACCATTTTTACCTCATGCCTGTGTGTAGTGTGTGCCTGTTCTGTGTTGTTACTTCTACATCTATCTATCTATCTATCTATCTATCTATCTATCTATCTATCTATCTATCTATCTATCTATCTATCTATCTATCTATCTATCTATCTATCTATCTAATCTGTCAAGTCCCTTTCATATTAACTGTACTTATGTCTATACTTGTATAAGAAGAAGAAGAGGAAGAGATACTTTATTAATATCATAACATACAATTGAGAGCAAAGTGAACAAATTCCTTGTGTGTGTGCCAGACACACCTCGTCAATAAAGTAGTGATGTGTTGGCTGCGAATGAGCCGGTTCAAAGAGCCGGCTCTTTTAAGTGAATGAGGTTACTTTTTTTTTTTTTACGTTTCTCTTTAGGAAAAGTAGCTGTTGGCGCTGTGGGCAAAGATATATTATTTTTTACATTACTGTATACCAAAAACATTTTGGTTTTATTTGTCCAGATGTCAGTGGTGGGCATTAACAAAGCACATTTACTTGAGTGTTGTTATATAGGGAGTTACAAGGGATTTTACAACTGTAAATTGGCAATTGGCTACAGCAAATTATTGAAATTCAAGTGATATATGCGTTCAAATACAAATCACAAGTCAAAACAGTGCTAAATTTGCCTGAATTACAAAAGGTATAAGTGGTAAAATGAAGAGCCATTTGGGAGCCGAAAGAGCCGGATCTTCTTGAGTGAGCTGAGTCAAATGATCCGGAATTCCCATCACTACAATAAAGTGATTCTGTTTCTAAATCGGATCAATCAAAAAACAAACGAACAAACAAACAAAAAAACTCCACCGGTCCACCTTAAAATATTACGTCACCGCGTAGCCCCCGCCCCGTGAAATGAGCGGAAGTGGATGGAAACAAGCAGGCCAGACTGTCTGCGAGGAAAAAACACGTCGGTCGCAGGGGAGACAAACACTGCTCAGACATCCACCGCTGCGGTCTGTCGGTTAATCTGACACCCCGGATGGTTTAGAAGTAGAAGACACATCAGCATGGGACACATTTGGGAGCATCTGTCGACGGCGGCCAAACTCCGGCTGCCACTTCTCGCCTTTCTCCTCTGCCTTGTTGTCTCCCTGGGCGACGCGAGGCTGCGCCGGGCACGGAGCGTCAGCTCCTCCACGGAGGACACGGTGGAAACTTACAGCAGATACTACAATTATGACAACCTGACCCGACTTTTACAGTCTCTAGCCCTGCAATACCCTCACATAGCTAAACTGTCGAGCGTGGGTCAGTCCGTGGAGGGCAGGGAGCTCTGGGTGATGCGGATCACCAAGGACCCCGACACGGACTCACCGGGGAAGCCCAAATTTAAATACGTAGGGAACATGCACGGCGATGAAACCGTGTCCAGACAGGTGTTGGTGTACCTTGTGGAGTACCTGCTGGCTAACTACGGGAATGAACCTCGTGTTTCTGAGCTGGTGGACACCACGGATGTTTACATCATGCCCAGCATGAACCCGGACGGCTTTGAGAGGTCCAGAGAGGGGGACTGCAATGGCGACAACATGGGACGAAACAACGCCAGAGACAAAGACCTCAACAGAAGTTTTCCTGACCAGTTTGTCAGCAAAAATATCAGTCAAGATGATATCCCAGAGGTCGTGGCTGTGATGAGGTGGATTCAGCTGAAAAAGTGAGTGTCTAATCAGCAGGGACTGGTTGTCTGAGGTCGTTTTGCCCAGGGCACAGGCTGGGAAGGCTTCAGTAAACTGATCTCACATATTTCCTTTGGTCAATGTCTGTCTCAGGGGTTTGGAGAGTGACAAACATTCCCTGTCAATGAGCAACTCAGTTCTTTGTCTAAGACCTGAGGGGACACCAGGTGTTGAAGACGGGACCTGCAGGATGCCATAATGTCATACGGTGTAAGACTGTGGTGAACTTGGGAGTAGAGCTGAGACCACTGGTTGTTTTATCTATGTGTAATAGATTTATTGTCAGTTCTGAATGTATTATTATTATTATATATGATAATTGTGGGGTTAGCGCTGTTTCCTGGTTCCTGGTTTGAACCTCGGTTGAGGCCTTTCTTGTGTGCGTGCTCTTGCTTCCTCCCACAATCCAAAGACCTGCACAACAGGTAAATTGGCTGTAGGTGTGAATGTGAATGGTTGTTTGTCTCTATGTGCCCTTTTGATGAGCTGGCGACTTGTCCATGGTGTACCCCGCCTCTCGCCCCAATGACCCAGATGAGGATAAGTGGTTACAGATAATGGATGGATGGATACTGAGTATGTTTTGGCTCTGCACTCAAGCAGTTTCGAGATATCACCTTGGGGTTTCAACAAATTGTCGTAGACATATTTGACTATTTTTGAACGTTTGATCGATACATAAAAAGGTTCTGGTAGCTGCATGTGGTACACATCTCTTTTTCTTCCTTTATTTTCTGTCTGCGTCAGTATTATCAGCTATTCAATAAAGCTCCCTCAAAAAAAAAAAATCTTTAATAAAAACTTTGCCAGATTATTCAGTAATGAAAATAGTCATTAGTTGCACCCTCATTTGGCAATGAGTGACTAATTTCTCCTCTAGTTTCCTTCTTCGTTAGGGCCACAGGTGTGACCCTGTCCTGTTTAACCTCTGAATCAACACAAATATTTATCCAGTTTGGTGCCCTGTCAGTGTCAAGGCTGCCATGTCCTCATAGCTTCTGAGTCTGAGTTAGACAAATCCAGTCCAAATTTACAACGTGTTTAGTCTTTTTGCTTCATGGACTGTATGAACGGGACAAATAACCTTTCATTTACGTATGAGCATGTGAGTATTATTTTAAAATGGATGTATATGGCCTGTAGCACCTTTCCACTCATAAACTGATGGCATTGGCTGTCATGCAAGTTGCCACCTGCTTTTGAACTGCAGTTTTAGATGCTAACCATTCACACCGATGGCACAGCCTTCGGGAGCAATTTGGGGTTCAGTATTCACCCAAGAACACTTTAACATGCAAGACTGGAAGAGCCGGGGATTGAACCGCTGATGGGCGATCCGCTCTCCCTCTTGAGCCCCTGGCGTGGACAGTAGAGATGTGAACTTAACCTTTTTCTTTCCTCATCCCTTCCTACAGATTCGTGCTGTCCGGGAACCTTCATGGCGGCACTGTGGTTGCCAGCTACCCTTTTGATGACTCAGCCTCCCACCAGCAACAGGACCTCTACAGCAAGTCAGAGGACGACCGCCTGTTTCGCTACTTGGCCCTGGTGTATTCCAAAAACCACCCTGTCATGAAGACCGGTCAGCCAAACTGTCCCGGCGCCAAGGACGAAACTTTTAAAGACGGGATCACCAATGGGGCACAGTGGTATGACGTGCCTGGTAAGATGATCCGTTTTCTTTTTACTTTCTGCTAAAACATTTAATGCTCTGAAGAGAGACAACTAGGTTGTGTGTTGCCATGGAGATGGCCAAGAGGAATTGGTGTACGGAGTAAGATTGCAGGCTTGTGTAAGATTTAGTTGTATGTGAGGATGTTCGGCCAGCCATTGTTCTCTCATTTCCTTTAAAGTTTTAAATTTAGTTGTTGACAGTTTCTGCAGAATATGTTGGTTTGTGTACAAGCTACAACCTGTTTGAGGAGACCCAGGAACAAATGATGATTATAAGCTCATGACAAAGTTTTCTCCCGCAGATCACAAGTAAGACATCAGTCTTTTCTGAAGTTTCAGTCCAGAGATCATCTTGAAGAGTTTTGTTCACCAAAGCTGCTTGGAGCTAGACTCCAGCAGGCTCATTCTTTCATCTAATAAGCACTTTTGAAATGCAAAACGTTCATTGTTACTGTGGGTACTCTTCGTTTAGCTGCATTATGAGACTTGGAAGTTTTCATAGGTAACTTTGCTAATTGGCACTAATCCAAAACAAATTTTAGTCATTAAAGCACTGAATGCAATGACCTGATTTTGGGTTACCAGCTGTCAGAACACTGCACGCAACTGAGCTCAGAGTGCACTCTTCATCATGCTTGTTTGTCAATGTTTATAATTATCTACGTGTTAGAGCTCAAGACAGATTTAACACGATGGCTGGCTCTTCTGTTGGGTTAGCTGAACTAAATGCTGCTGATCCATAAACTTAATTCAGGTTCAGAAACTGCACTGCTCTGCAGCGCTTGGGCAGAAACTCGGTCAGCATAATTTTTTGTGCTGTTGGTTTGTCTGACGTGTTGGAAGGTGTTGATGTGCCTGCAGCTTCAGGTTACCACACTGCGTTTCCTGTTGAGATATGCTTCGTTGTAGTAAATTTCAGGTGAGGGTGTATCATTTCGTTGTTGTCTATTTCTGGTTTCAGCGCTTTGGGCTGCTTGTTTACATGAATAAATAAAGTGTGTGTGTCTTTCAGGTGATTTCCCGTAGATTCACATGAACTGGCCTGATTAAACCGTAACTCTTCATGCTATTCCTTACCATACCTTTCTTTTTTTAAGTGTATCAGAAGTTTAGTGTTTTTATTAGAGGAGCCAGCTACTCCATTTGCATTTAGGTCATCCATAATCAGGTATTAACCCTCAGGACCATTAAGTAATTTTATAAGTCCCTGGTTTTAGATTTTTGTAATGTTTCAGAGAAATCTACAGGCCCCCAGATTTCATAATGTAGGTAGTTAAACTGATTATTTCAGGACACCTTAAGAAAAACTAGTAGCTGCAGTCTGTTTGTTCCTGTTGCAGGTCACTTACACGCGATATTATGTCATTACGTATCACATTATCCGTTTACCACTAGAAGGAACCAGAGCTGTAAATCATTACCAAAACCATTAGTGCACACACTGTGTAACTCTTGGCTTTTATAATAATCATCATCGGAAACTTAGAAGCACAGTGGCGGTTTTTAGCGGAAGTGTACCTGTTTTGTTATTTCAGCATTCAGGCAGAGCAGGTTCTGGTTGTAAGAGGAGCCAGTTATTTCCAGCAACAAATCTCAAGATGAAAACAGCCAAAAGTGTAAGGCAGTAGGAGTGGACAATGCTTGAATCTCTATGTCATGTCTCAGTTCACTAAATGTAACTGCTAGAATTGGGCTAATGGCAGATGATGGAAACGGTCAGGACATTGTGTGGCCATAATGCGTGACCCAGGCAAAGTGCCAGGACCAGGAGTTGGGAACAGGAGTTTTTTGTGTGGCAGTCAGGACTTAGAATAATGATTCAGCATAACATCTTATCTGGACTCATAATCTTTTTGAAACAGTCTTACCTTCAGAGGGAGTTCCTTTTCTTTTCTTTTTTGAACTGTATTTTGGTAATGTAAGCCTCAGCACATAACTGGGGCACTCTTTTGTCTCTGCGTTTCAACTTGGCATGGTGATCGCTTTGTTGTTGTTTTTCAGCGATCCAGAGTCTAAAATGTTTTATGGGACATTTGTTCTAAACTGTTGAAGGACACATGTCAATGTCAGCCAGAATATCATGTTACTGTATGCAAATATGGCTGTGATAATCAGTGGCCTTTGAAGCGCCTGGTTATGTGCAGAACTCATGCTGCAGTGCTGACAGTCATATGACAGTATGACTTTCCAAGATAGTTTGTCCTCCTGGTTATCATTCATCAAATGTTTGACTAAAAATAGGATACTTTTTTGTTTTATTGCATTATATAGCTAAACCTCTGAAGTCACCCTGTACTCTAAACAACAACTTTAGCTTCCAGCTCTCACTATGGCTCCATTGTCTGACCAGTACTTTCCTGCTAAGTTCAGGGTGTGCCTCTGGATCCGGTACATAGACAGGATACTTAAGGTTGCAGCTGCCGTAGTCTTTCTGTGTGTGTTTGTTATTCTCTGACAGCATATTGGAAGTGTGTTTACTTTATTTGAATGGCTCTTTATTCACTTTGAAACTAATTAAGATGCCTTATGTCTTGTGACCTGGAAAAAGGCTTTAACGATGTTTGTCATGTCGTTGAATGGATTTCCACACATTGTCTACTGTTAGTTTTAATCATGAGCAAATAAGTTCAGTTTGGTTGACATAGCACCCTGCTGTCTCTGCTGTCACCACAGAGGTTAACACCCCTAAAGAATTACCCAGACACATCTCCACACACCACCCATATTCAAAATAAGCTCAGAGGGCACGGTCCCTATTGCTCTGTGTGAATGTTTGTCTACTAGTTAAGTACTGGTAGATTACTTCAGGGCATACAGTGTGGATACCGCTCCTGTATTTATTAACAATTAAAGCTTATCTGTTCCGTCAGCCCAACACAAAATGGACAACTAAAACCCCCTGTCTGAAACGTGTCCAATGAGCCGTCTTCCGAAGTTGCCCTTCTCGGTTTCCGGTGAATGACATGCCAGTTAGTCACCCTCGCAAAGTTTCAGACATCTGAGCAGCTGTTGCTTGACCGGAGATGACTCAGACGAGCTTGTGTTTGTGGTGTATATTTTGGCATGTCCACTCTCGAAAGGCCACACCGCAGAACAGTCTGGAGCATTGTAATTTTCTTTCCAGTTTCTAAAGCTGTAATACAAGAATCTCAGGATAATCTCACCATCACGCAAGCAGACCAGATTCTCTAAAAATGAGTATGAATGTTTGGCAGTTGAACCAAATGTTCAGCACAAGCATAAAACTGGTTGCAAACATGAATGAAGCTGTACTCTTTGCACTTCATTGCCCATAAAGAACTATGGTGTTAGAGTATTTTTAAAGTTTTGGGATTGTAGATATTATTTTGTTGAACACAATCCATTTAAAATCGGTCATATATGCTTAGATTTGTCTGTTTGACCACAAATAGCTAAAGTGTGCAAAGAGCAGCGTTTCTCTGTTGTGGAATGGTTAATGTCTTCCTCGTTGATACAGCTGTGAAGCTGGTTGCTTTGCTGAAGTTATTTGTTAGTGTTTGATGTGTGAGGCCTTTCGCTTTGACCGTTAAAACTGGCAAATAGTGGCTGTTTTTAATGGGTTCCTGTGGCCACCTGGTAAGCAGTCATGGCAACACTCCAGTCTGGGAGCCTCTGGCTGCCGGCTGTCGCTCCCGTGGGATGGCCAGGCGAGCAGACTGCACTCTTGTGTGTCTTTCTGTTTGCCTTACTTGGGGGGCGAACTGCAGATGTCAGGGCTTGTTGCCACATTGAACACTATGTTTAAACTATGACGCTGAAGAGACAAAGACAGGCTCAAGACTTATCACACAGACTTGCTTTTCTATGTTAATTAACTGACTTGGGACTAGTGGGGGTTACATTTAGGGAGGCAGAGCATATTTAAGAATTGACTTTATGATTAAGTTTTGTCCACATCAGTTTAATTCCTGCCTTCATCTTTGATGTCATGTAGTGAATGTGTTACGCAATAGTTGGCATGATTGGTTTACTACATTGCTGTCTTGTTATCTAGGAGGGATGCAGGACTACAACTACCTCCATGGAAACTGTCTGGAAATCACCATGGAGCTGAGCTGCTGCAAATATCCTCCTGCTTCTGAGCTCCATAAGGAATGGGACCTGAACAGGGAATCTCTACTAGCCTACATTGAAAAGGTAGAATATTGACACACATGCATTCATAATAATGTACCGTTATGTTTTCTGAATTAAAAGAATAATGCCACAATCTGCCATGAAATGCTCCAGTTCAGCAAGATGTGCTTCGTATTTACAACACAATTGTCTTCCAGGTCCATATAGGTGTCTGTGGCTACGTGAAAGAGGCTATCAGCGGTGCTGCTCTCGCCAATGCTAGCATCATGGTGGCCGGCATTCGTCACAACCTGACCACAGGAACACATGGAGAGTACTATCGTCTTCTAGTTCCAGGAACATACAACATCACAGCTGTGGTTCCAGGGTGAGAAATACCATTGAACTTCCAAATACCGAATAAGAGGCAGGTTTCCACTGAAATGATCAATGACAGGCTGACAAGTGATGTGAACATTGCTGCTTTTTTCATGTTGATTCTTGCCCGATGGCAATAAATGAAACTGAATTTGTAATCTGACCCTTCAGACTATCAAACAATGAAACTTAGAGCAACCCTTCTGGATTTACCTACACGTTTTTCAAATACAAATAGCACCAGTTACTTCCTCTTTCCTCATTTGCTGTGTTTCACAAGGTTATTATTGACTGACTTCCTTGTAGAGAGGTTAAAAGAAAAAAAAGAAAGACATTTTGATACTTCCTGGAGTTTTTAAGGTGGAGTTAAATAGTTTTTTGTTTTTTGTTTTCTGTACACAGGTACAAATCAGTGACAATCAACAGTGTTCAGGTCCTGGAAGGAAAGGCTGTAGAACATAACTTTACCATGTCACCTGTGGTCAGTGAGGGTGCAGATAGCACTACTGTGCGTACAGAATCCATGACATCCACCAGTGGTCCAAGCATCCCCACCACAACTACAAACTCTCCTAACTCCACGGTGGTTCCCTCTGAGGAAAACAAGAGCAGCCCTCCCATTCTTCCACCTGAACCTCAGCCCATCCAGCCCCAAGAATTTCGTCATCACACCTACGTAGACATGGAGCTGTTTTTGCGCAAGTACAGCAGCGAGTTCCCTTCTATCGTCCACCTTTACTCAGTTGGCCGCTCTGTGGACGGCCATGAGCTCTATGTGATGGCCATTTCAGACAATCCTGCAGTCCATGAGCATGGTAGGTCTAAGGTGCATTTTAGCATTGCTGACATTATGTCAATATTATCTGTTATTAGGATTTTTCACTCGGACCTCTTCTTTTGTTTCCATGTCAGGTGAGCCGGAGTTTAAGTATATAGGCAACATGCACGGCAATGAAGTGGTCGGACGAGAGTTATTGCTCAACCTCATCGAGTACTTGTGCCGTAACTATGGTACTGACACGGAGGTCACTAAGTTGGTTAACAGTACCCGCATTCACATCATGCCTTCTATGAACCCGGATGGCTATGAAATTGGCACTGAAGGTAAGAAACACTTAGAAGTTCTTACACAGGCAACAATAAACCTGTAACATTCCTTGCACAATATGAAACAAAGACTTGCAGCATTATGGCAGATATTTTGGTGTTAGATATACTGCTTTGGATACATGAGCCAAGGTATAACATTACAGGACCTGTCTGGTAATTTGATCACTGAACTAACTTTCCTCTAGTATATGTTGCTAAAAGCTATCAAATTTACAGAAGACGCAAAGAATGTTTGTAGGTTAAGGAGGTAGGGGTAGTATACAGTGCCTTGAAAAAGTATTTATACACCTTGAACGTTTTCACATTTTGTCACTATACAACCACAAACTTAAATGTTTTTTATTGAGATTTTATGTGATCGATCAACACAAAGTAGCACATAATTGTGAAGTGGAATGGAAATGATACGTAGTTTACAAAATTGTAAGCAAATAAAAATCTGAAATGTGGTGTGCATTTGTATTCAGCCCCCTCTGCATCAATACTTTGTAGAGCCACCTTTCGTTGCAATTACAGCTGCAAGTCTTTTGGGGTATGTCTCTACCAGCTTTGCACACCTAGACGCTTAAATTTTTGCCCATTCTTTGCAAAATAGCTCAAGCTCAGCCAGATTTGATGGGGAGTATTTTGCAGCCTCCAAGAGGTTTTCTTCCAGGATTGGCCTGTATTTAGCTCCATCCATCTTCCCATCAACTCTGACCAGCTTCCCTGTTCCTGCTAAAGAAAAGCGTGATGTTGCCACCACCATGTTTCACAGTTGGGATGGTGTGTTCAGGGTGATGAGCAGTGTTAGTTTTTCCACCACACATAGCGCTTTGCATTTTGGCCAAAAAGTTCTCATCTGACCAAAGCACCTTCTTCCACATGTTTGCAGTGTCCCCTACATGGCTTGTGGCAAACTGCAAACGGGACTTCTTATGCCTTTCTTTCCACAATGGCTTTCTTCTTGCCACTCTTCCATAAAGGGCAGATTTGTGGAGTGCAGGACTAATAGCTGTCCTGTGGACAGATTCTCCCACCTGAGTTGTGGATTTCTGCAGCTCTAGAGTGACCATGGGCCTCTTGGCTGCTCGCTCGTCAGTTTAGGTGGACGGCTATGTCTTGTTAGGTTTGCAGTTGTGCCATACTTTTTCCATTTTTGGATGATGATTTGAACAGTGGTCCTTGAGATGTTCAAAGCTTGGGATATTTTTTTTATAACCTAACCCTGCTTTACACTTCTCCACAACTTTATCCTTGTTCTTCGTGATGCTGTTGTTCACTCGTGTTCTCTAACAAACCACGAGGCCTTCACAGAACCAGTGTATTTATACTATGAGTAAATTACACACGGGTGGAGTCAATTTACTAATAAGGTGACTTTTGAAGACAATTGATTGCACTGGATTGTATTTAGGGGTATCAGAGTACAGGGGTCTAAATACAAATGCACACCACACTTTTCAGATTTATATTCGTTTAAAATTTTGAAACCCATACATAATTTTCGTTCCACTTCACAATTATGTGCTACTTTTTGTTGGTCTATCATATAAAATCTCAACTAAATACAGTCATGTTTGTGATTGTAAGGTTTTTCACAAAAAAAACTTCACAGATCATGTACCAATGTCATTCAGCTGATAGCCGATACTCACTGCTGATGTGTAACAGAGCACCTATTTCCTAACAGGTGATGTAAAGGGCTACAAGGGACGCAACAACAGCAACAATTTTGACCTGAACCGCAACTTTCCAGACCAGTTTGCCACCATCACAGATCCCAGACAACCAGAGACCATAGCTGTGATGAACTGGCTGAAGAGTATTCCCTTTGTCCTGTCAGCTAACCTACACGGAGGCACGGTCTTATTTTAAGCTTTTAAATGCCTGATATTGTGGTCTTTCAGTGTCACAGACACCTGTTGATAGTGATAGTCTGTTAAACGTGTTCAACAATATGTTTTGTGATTTTTTTTTTATTTGTTATTTTTCTTGTCTGGAAAATCTCTAACTAGACTACTAAGGATTACTACTACAGCTCCACAGTTTAAGTTTAATCTATGATAGATTAGAAATATCAACCAGTTGTGAATATTGAAGGTCATTTTAACCACACTTTTAAATTAGTTTTTCTCTCTTCTTTCTATCTTTGTGTTGTTGAATTTAGGTTCCTTGGTTGTCAACTACCCCTATGATGATGACAAAAAAGGGATAAGTCAGTACAGTCAGTCACCTGATGACCAAGTCTTTCAGCGGGTGTCTAGAGCCTACTCACAGGTAACTGGACACTGTTGTGGTTGGATCTCTCTCAGCCTGGAATAATGTCTGCTTGTGGTTTCACTGTGTTATTTGAAAACAAAAGTAGGATTCATAAAAGCAGCTGGCTTTTTTTTTTTTTTTTTTTGTGTGTGTGAAAGAGACTAGGTTTGAAAACTTGACTACAACAGCACTCATTGTTTAGTTCTCACTTGTGTGTGATGTGTGTGCAGGAGAACCCTCTGATGCACAATGGACACCCTTGTGAGGACCTGTACCCTGGTGAATATTTTGAGGATGGCATCACCAATGGTGCCCAATGGTACAATGTTCGTGGTATGTCTACATTATTCATCCTTTGGTGCTCATTCACTTTGTTTACACAATCAATCAGCCAAAGCAACCTTTATATTTGAATTTTTTGTTTCAATAATCAATTTTTTTTGGTGTAAAAAGTCTTTCCCACACGTCTTTAGCCAATTCACATCGCTCTAATAGCCTCAAGATACACAGAAGGTTAATATTTATGTTTTTATTTACAAGTTTAGGTGTAGTAAAAGAAAACCTAAATTCAACTGCCATGGTTGTAGGCTTCAGTGTTACTGGTTCTTCCATATTGTAAATATTGTAAATCTGTCATGATTTATACTTACATACTCTCTATGCCTGTGTGCAGTTGATCACAAAAATTTAATTAACCTCTGCATGGAGTTTAAAGCAGCACTGTTTTTCTCCAGGCAGTATGCAGGACTGGAACTACGTGAACACCAACTGTTTTGAAGTGACCATCGAACTAGGTTGTGTGAAGTACCCAATGGCAAAGGAACTGCCAAAATATTGGGAACAAAACCGACGTGCCTTGCTTCAGTTTATACAGCAGGTAGTAAATACAAATCTTAACATTACCCTGAATTTTCTCCCAGCTCTACGCGTTTTTGCATCTACTCACGTTTCCGTGGTAATGTGTCTATGTAGGTCCACACTGGAGTGAAGGGCACTGTCTCCGACAGTAGGGATGGTACAGGGATTCCCAATGTCACTATTAGTGTGGACGAGATAGACCATAACATCACCACGGCTCATACTGGAGACTACTGGAGACTGCTGAACCCTGGCACTTACTCTGTAACTGCCTCTGCTCATGGGTGAGATTTACATTTTAGAAAGGAAAAAAAACATTTCTATATACAGTATGTGTCCCCTTATTTCCAGTGACTTTAATTAACTTTTTATGTTGTCCAGATATAAATCTGTGAAGACGTACGCCACTGTCCCAAAAGATGGTGTTGAGGTGGTGGACTTCAGACTGACACGTGTACACTCAGACTCTAACGGACAGCCTCTGAAGGGACCCCAACCCACACAGAACCCATCTGAGAGGGAGCTCCAGAGCTTAATCAAGGACCTGTCTCTAGGCCAGGGTTTAGAGCAGTTGGTCAGTAGCACAGACACAGAGAACAACTTTCGCTACCGAGGCTACAAAGAGCTGGCAGGCGTTCTGAGAGGCCTCACACTTAACTTTCCCAAAATTACATCTTTACGCAGGTAAGGAGGCTTTTATTACCCCAAAACCTGTACCTGAACCAGCCAACATCATTCCCTTTTAAGGATACATAAATGTTTGACACCATACCTAATCATACTCGTCAAAATCTGCTGTGTGTCTCATTACTTCAGTTACTTTTCTCGATAATACTAACCTCTATTTCTGGTTTCTTCTCTTCTGTGTCCAGTTTGGGCCAGAGCGTAGAGTTTCGAACCATTTGGGCTTTGGAAATCTCCAACAAACCAGGGGAAGCTGAACTGTCTGAGCCCAAGATCCGCTTTGTAGCAGGGATCCATGGCAATGCCCCAGTGGGCACAGAGCTGCTGCTGGAGTTTGCTGCCTTCCTGTGTATCAACTATGGCAAAAATCCAGCCATCACCAAGGTAGGTGTTTGAGGAAGTATTGTCTTTATTGCCCGAATTATGTACTGTTTGTATAAATTGTTCAGCATGTCTCGACTTTAACCTTTCAAAAGTTTTAAGGAATACACAAAAGTCTTTCTCTGCACTCTTTCATACCTGGGTCTGGGTTCAGTGTACTATCATTTTTGTCTGGGTTGGAAAGAACTATTCCCAGTAAATACAGTCTTTGTTTCAGCCATGCCTATAATTGGTCTGTCTCCTTTCCACTCTCTAGTTGATCAATGAGACCCGGATTGTCATCGTGCCCTCTGTCAACCCAGATGGACGAGAACTAGCTGTTGAGAAGGAGTGCACCTCCACCCAGGGCTTGAGCAATGCTCACGGCAAGGATCTGGACACAGATTTCTTTGGTCAGTTTATGTATTTATCTTTGTGTGTGTGAGAGAGACCAAATACGTTTCTGTTTATTCAGTCTACAATTGTCAAAGAGTTGTTCTGAACGTAACAAATACATTTCTTTGTTTCTACATATACTTGTCATTAGCTGAACATGCTCCATATCTTTTCCTTCTTTTTTCAGGCAATGCATCTCAGCGTGTAGTGGAGTCCCAACCAGAGACCAGAGCAATGATGGACTTGATTTTAGAAAAGAGCTACACTCTGTCTGTAGCCCTCGATGGAGGCTCACTTGTTGCTACCTACCCTTATGACAAGCCCGTCCAGTCTGGTAACACCACCATGCAGAAAACAGTTTTTTGTTTGAATATGTAAAAATATATAATTCATATTCCCAAGAGGATATACCATAAACCATTTTTTAAAATGCCACCCTCAGGAAAAATTATATTTTTACCCTATTATTAATAAGCAGATACGATTAGTTACAGCAAATAATCTTGTGTTCTTGTGTTCAACACTTCACACATTAGTGGGGCTTTAAACTCAGTCTTGTTTTTGTTACATGTAATGTTGAGAAATGTTGTCAAAGTGCTAATACAGATCTCCTTACAGTGTTTCATTTGTAGTTCTCAACATACATTATGTAGCATCGATTTGCAAAGAGTAAAATCTCAACTCTGATTTCTGTTAACATTACTTAATATTACTAAATTTGGCTGTGTGGTTTTATTTATTCATTGTTTTTTCCCAGTTGAAAATGAGGGCACATTGAAGTACTTGGCAAGTGTTTATGCCAACAACCACCCCAAGATGCACCTCGGGGACGCTGGCTGTTCAAACAACGGGCAGAGTATGTAATTTAAGTACTATGAATAATTCTTCTCATGTTTGTATTGAATATCATTAATGATAGCTATGTTAATGTAATGGTAATCTTTCTGTTACTTAGTGAGCAACATCCCAGATGGAGTTATGAGGGCAGCAGAGAGACAAAGTCACATGGGGAGCATGAAGGTAAGTCTCCACCGCAGTGGCTCTGATGTTAAGATGGCCTCCAGGCTGCTAAAAACACTCTCAGCTTGTTAAACAGCTTTGAGGTCCTGAATGTTAGAAATAGACTTCTGCCCCAGTAATGTCTCATGTGTCATCTTGTGTCTATGTGCGCTTTTAGGACTTCAGTATGGACTTTGGACACTGTCCAGAAATCACAGTGTATACTGGCTGCTGTTTTTTCCCTCCTGCTGAGCAGCTGGCCACTCTCTGGGCTGAGAACAAAAAGGCTCTCCTCAGCATGTTGGTGGAGGTACGAAGGAAGAATTTATCAGCACCACATGGAGACCTGTTTAACATTGCTATGTATAGACTTTTATTTATTTGTGTGCTGTGTAACCCATTTTAAATGAGATATTTGCAGCTATTTCAGATTAGTGTTTTTCCCATCACCACATAGCCTTAATTTTCCCTCCATCTCTACCCAATCCAGGTCCACAAAGGGGTGCGTGGTGTAGTGAGGGACAAGAGTGGAAAGCCTATTGTTGGGGCAATCATTGTATTGAATGGGGGAGTGAGAGTCTTTACTACAGAGGGGGGCTACTTCCATGCACTGCTGGCTCCTGGCAACCACAACATTGAAGCTGTCGCTGATGGCTACCAACAACAACGTCAAGAGGTATACAGTTATATAAACACTGGGGTTGTTGAGTGAAATAAGAGGCTTACCATGTTGGTTTTTAGTACTGATTTTTATGAAAGCAGACAACAGCTGTGCCCCAGTTGTGGCCACATCTGCCCATTTGAACACAGTACATTATTGTAGTGGTTGGCAAGCTTTCAGACAAATGTTTTGATGAACTTTGAGCACTCTGTACACAGTTTAGGCAAATACAAAACCCAATTTAAAATGCAGAATTCACAGATTTTGGATTTACAGGTCTTGCATAATTTGAAATGTCAAACATTTGACACATTTCTTTCAGTAAACATTTGAAATGTAAATTCAAACACTGGATTACATTTCAGGTGAAAATAAAAATAGTCTAAATTAAGCATCAAGAGACATAATGTGATAGACAGTCTGAAAATTTTACTTTGGTTCCCCATTACGGTCTATGTCTATGAAAGGTGTAGGACGGAGCACACAAAATCTCTCCTGCACCTCCACTCGTCCGTTTGGCTGCTCTGAAATTTGAAGCATGGGATAGGCCAGCTCTTTAAACAGATAGTCCTTAACGTGACACCCCAACTCCAGACTGTAGGCTGTGAGCTTCCCGCACGGACTAAAGAGCAGAGGATCCACCACTGAATGATATTTCTGCTGGTACTCTGGTACTGTGAAGCCGTGGATCATCAGTGGTCCTGGCTGACTAGTTAACAATCTGCTGGAGGTCCTCTCTTCAGTAGTGAGTGCGCCGTCGCTGTGGGACAGTTTGAGATCTGGAAGAACGGCGGCATTCCTTTTATACCGGTCATCTAAAGGTTTCTGGGGGTCCGCTTCACTCTGCTCACACACAAGGTCCAAATCATAACTTGGGGCCAACATGTATTTCCTCTCTTTAATAGTCTCCCCATATTTCCTAGGACACCGAATACTCCGCCTTAGGTCATAGGGACGCATTTCATTCCTCTGGAAATTAAAGTGACAGTTTTAGTGGATTTGATGCCTGTGTAGGTTCCTCTGTGTCTCGCTGTCAAACAACCAGCAAATCATATTAATAATGAAAAGACAGGAAAGAAAATAGGATCGAGAGGTGCAGTTTATATCACATTACTGACTGACATTACTGTCAGTGAAACCACATGGTTTGAAATACAAGCTTTGAGTCAACTTCACCCATTTTTAAACTGCACTTAAAGAATGAGACTGTGAATAAAGCAGAGAGACACTTCACTTGCTGTGGAGAAGAAAAAATCAAGCAAATTACAAAAAGCAAATTCTGAGACTTGTGTAATTTACCTCTCAGGTGAAAGCTGAGTAATTTTGGATTTTTATGAGCCAGCATTCAAATCCTATTTTAGACATACAAAGACAACCTGCACCAGATTATACTGAGCAGTCACACCTGCAATTGAGGCTTGCTAATTAGGTAATTAACAGCTTTACTTCTGTCGGGAGTCTTAGCAGACAGCTGAATGCCATAAACTGTGTTTGGAGAAACAAAATAAGATGTGGTGAAGCTTGATGGTTTTTTTTTTGTTGTTGCATTTCGAGTGTAGTGTAAAATAGTGAAAAGTTGATTAAAAGTAAAATTGGTGAAATAATAACAAGCTTTTTGCTGCTGTTATTTTTACTAAGACCCACTAAGATACTTTTTAAGTCAGCAAGTGTTGCTTTTAAGAACCTTGACAAAACATTGCCTCAAAGTTTTGTGATGATTGTCAGGAATGTCGCTTTTACACTGTGATGAAATGTGTTTTTCTGTGTTGCAGGTGGTGGTATCTTCCTATGAAGCTGCTAACTCCATCATCATTGTGTTTGACATGGACAACAGTATCTTTGGCTTGCCCAGAGAGTTTGTGGTGGCCAGTGCAGGTAAGCATGTGTATGAAAAGGCCAGTAATGCCTCCATCATATCTAATTTTGCCTACTGTTATATGCTAAAACAGTATCCAGTCTTGTTAGGTGTGTGATGAAATAATTTAGTCTTAATGTCCTCCCAGTAGAAAACTGCTTGTCATATAGCGACATACTGAGTTGCGTGTTTCTCTTTCTCCTTGCAGCGGCCTCCATGACCGCATTAGTGGTGACGGCGTGCATCATCTGGTGTGTGTGCGCGGCCAAGTCTAATCGTCAGAAAGATGGCTTCCACCGTTTGCGGCAACACCGTGATGATTATGAGGATGAGATCCGGCTCACCTCTATGGGCTCCAAGAAATCGCTGCTTGCCCACGAGTTTCAGGACGAGAGTGAAAGTGATGAGGAGACACTGTATGCCAACAAAATCTGAGAAGTGTTGCACTAATTCAGCTGTTGGCTCATTGTTTTGTTTTGATCTCCCCCTTTAATTTAATACCTGGCCAACAGGGAACACCAGGCTCTCTCCTTATGACTGAAATATAAGAGTGATAAAGACACTTGGTTCTGTTTCACCAACAAGTCCTGAGGGCTCACTCCCAGTCACTCAGTTATCAGTGGTAGTAAATGAATACGTAAAGAGCATCCTCCTTTTTATTATTTGCTCCATGTCTACCTGACTGGCTCAGGAGGAAAAAGACGAGGAAAAAAAAAGAGCAAGTGAGGAATAAAAGTTTGCTCCACTGTGGGACTCATCCGTCCAGGTTTCGAGTGCCACAGCTTTTTCCATTTCCGAGCCATGCAAGAGTGCTATTTTAGACCACTACCTGTCCTGCCTGGCTGAGGGGGTTCCAGCCGATAAGTCCAAATAAACTCTTATTTAGTGGATGTGTAATGAACTGTGGATTGAAGTGCTCATTCTCACACAGTCTCCCCACTGATGTCATGCGTTTCTTTCAACACTGATTTGAGTTAGGGAATTAGAAATTATACATTTCTTTTGTTTAAGACAGCATTGCCACATTCAAGTGTCCAAGCCTTTGACTCAATTCAATACTGTGCCTTGGCTTCTGAAAAGATTACAGTCTGCTCAGGCTGTAGCATGTGACAAAAAGCAACATAGTGAATAGATCACACATGGTCCATGTTGGAATTTAATCCATCCTTTACTCAGGTGGTAGAAAAAGAGGGTGATTATGATGAATGGGCTGCTGAGTTCCAGTGTTGCACTGTTTCTGCACAGGTGACTCTGGGTTGGCCGACCTGGGTTCAGCAGTTTTCTATTTTTCTGTGAGTAAATCATGAGAGGAAAAAGCTTCTCAAAAGCTTTGAAGCATCAGGGAGACTCTGTTACCAATGAAATGCTTGAATGAAAACATTTCCAGTTAAGTGGAGTGTGCTCTAATGTGTACATGGAGGTCACTGGAAGGCAAGGATTATCCCATATCATTGGCCAGGAAAAAAGTAGGAATCTAAAGATGTATTCATAGAAAGAAAGAATGTATTTGTTTTTCCCTTTTTTGTTTTTAAATATAGCTTTGTTGTGGGGCGATTTCAAACTGCCTGTACATGGAGAGTTATTGACTTTCATGCATGTCACATTGAGTCTCTGCCCTGTTTTTTTGTGCATTATCACCATGTCTATAATTTCTCACATGGTATATCTGTTTTCAGTTTTAGATGTTTGTGTTTAGTCTCTCACCGCACAATACTTTGGAGTGCAAAAGTCATACCAGGTTTGTCCGTCCATTAATGATCACTGTCTATGAGTCAATGCCACAGCCACCCCTTGATTTAAGGGTCCAGTGCAAATAAATTTATATTTCCCTAGCAGGAATTAACCATTTCTCATTAGTCATTGCATGACAGAATCTGAGTAGAGTATGTTGGTGTGCAGAAATGCAAGTAAAGTGGAGAGTTATTGGAAGAAGCAAAAAGCGAGATGCGTTGTTAATCCTGTGCTTAAATGTCCAACATGGTGTAGAATTTAACTTTAGGCATCTTCCAGTAAATCAAATGAACTGCCAAGAACCAAAATCTGGCTTTTCTTAATATCATAAATCCATGTGTAACTACTCCTAACTTAATTAAAAATTCATGCACTGGATCATTAAAATCATGTCTTAAATCGGGAATGCTATGCATGTTTTTCATCACACACACATATACACACTTGTTCACTAAAGAGTTTGCCTTGATTTCCAGGTACTTTGCAGCTGACATCAGTAAATGTAAAAACCTGAGAGACAGTTTTGTATATTACTTTTCTTTCTTATACCGTATCTGTGAATGCGTGTGTATGAATTGAGCGAGAGTTGAGCGTGTGTCAGGGTCATGCTGTGTCGGTGAGAAGATTTTATATAAACTGGGATCGGTTGTAAATAATGTTTACCAATTGTAAATGGGGAAAATAATAAAAAAAGTGCAATTCATGTTAACCATGAATACACACAAAAACTCAAAACGATGAAATAAAACATCTCACAACTTCTCTCTTGCTTTTGTGTTGCATTGTTTGGTGCTGCTATTATTTTTGGGACACTTCTATGAGAGATTTGATGGGTGAAATTGAACAAACAGATCTTTAATCCGATTAGGGCATCATTTTCCGACATCGGTGAGTGACTCACTCACTTAACTCACACTGAACGAGACTGAAACCGTTCAAGGAGTCAAACAAGGAGTGGCACGTCTTACTTGGTCAGGAAAAATTACAAATTGTTGCAGACAAGTCACACCTCTTTCATAGCCTACCTACATATAAGTGGTATGATGGATCACTACATTAAAATTAGGATTTCTAATTATTTATGTAAGCATACACATGATGAATAATAATGGATCTGAAGAGGTTATAGAGAGATGTTATAATGTCACAGAGACACTGATGCCTGAAACTGATGAGAAAATTAAAAAAGTAACACTGCTATAGCAATAAGAACTGACATAAAGTAGACAATAAAGATACCTTCTAGCCACTATCTTTGTTTTGCACAGTATGTTTATGTATTTCTTTCCAGATGATTTAATGTGTTTGTAAGGTGAGACTTAGCACAGACATTGGCCTGTTCATTCAATAAACAACATCAACTTTCCATTATTAATGTTAACAAGATTTTAAGTAACTTATAAAAGTATTTTGAATTTTCTTGAAATCTTGAGATAACAAAACTGATTTCTCAAGATATGTGATATCTCAAGATATGTGCCTATCAACAAAATGTGATAGGCCTGAGATTTCCATCACACGTGACCTGATGCTGACTGATGGATTTACCCTCTCTTAGCAGTTCACAAAACACATGAGTAATATTACAAGCAAAACCTAAGACAAACAAAACAGGGACCCCCACATAATAACATTTATATTGACTTTATTCAACTTTTATTTCACCTTATTAACCTATTTATATACTGGGTTATTATCTTATGTGTTTATGATGGATTTAAAAAAAGTTCATGCATAATTATTATTGGTCATTAAATGCCAAGAGCTGTGCATGTCCACTGATTCATCATCAGTATTTTGGTGAAAATTGTCAATTATTATGACAAAAATTGGAGGACCCCCTACAGTACCTCTGCGGACCCGCTAGTTGGTTGTAGGTGAATGTAGTCACCTACAACCAACCAATTCACCTGACTGTCTATTCCACCCGTCTCACCACCATGGAGAGCAGAGCTTTCAGCCGCTCTGCTTCCCAGCTCTGGAACTATTTACCCCCCGTCAGGGGTGCCACCAGGAATATTGGGCCCCATGACAAAATTTGGTTTAATAATTTTATATTGGTGTTTACCTATTTTTTGGGGCCCCTGGCAGTCGTGGGCCTTTGGAATTGTCCTAACTTTCCCCCCTATACGGTGCCCCTGTCCCTCCTGTCATAAGGAACATCAACTCACTCACAATTTAAGTCTGCACTTAAAACCCACCTGTTTATAATTGCCTTTTCCATCTGATTCTGACCTGAACCTGTTTTTATGTTGTATTCTTGTAATTTGATATACTTTTATGGTTCTTTTTGTTTGTTTCTGTTATTCGCTGTCTACTCGTATGGTGTCCTTGGGTGACAGAAAGGCGCCTATGAAATAAAATGCATTATTATTATTATTATTGATCCCACAACGGGGAAATTCACTTGTTACACAGCAGCGAAAAATAGAAACCGCAAGGAGGGAAACACAAGTGTAGTACTAAAGTAGAATGTGCAGATTTAAGAATGTGCAGATTTGCAAAACAGGTACTAAGGTAGAACATAAGCGAAACAAAACAAACAAGAACAAAAAAAATAGCAATGGGACATGAACAGGAGACTACAACATGATCAGGTGCAGGTGTTGTAAAGTCCCCTGCGATATGATATTTCTTTTTTAACTTGTTGAAACTGTCGCGAAAGGCCAACATTGGCTCTGGATGGCGCTGTTTTATAAAAGCCACTGGTCCATGTGGATCCTGGGTGGTGTTGGTGCCTGCGAGTCTCAGCTGAGGGCCATGAAAACACGCACGGACGCACGCACGCACGCACGCGCAGCGCTGGTGGTTAAGGAGACGTCTTCTTGTGACACGTGACTCAACCCGGAACTTGGTGACGTCCCAGAACAACAAAGATGGCAGGGATAGGAAGCAGCAACTACTGGGAAGGTAAGAGAGAGAAAATATGAGTCAGTTTACAGCAAACAACACCTGCAGCAACATGTAGTCCTGTGTTTATAGCGTTAACAGTTAATTTGTCACCGTTGGCGCCTTCGACTTTATACGTCATACGTGTCTCTATGACAACTAGCTAGCTCACACATCGCCATGCAAGTTAACGTTATTCCTCTTAAGCCGTTAAACCTGTCACCGCTTCACACACAGTGACAGTCGGCTCTGACACTTTTTATTGTTTTTATATTTTATTTCATGGTGGTTAGTAGAAACCGTGTTCCCTTGTTGGTGTAATGTTTAGCAAGTTAGCTCACCACCACCACCCCCCTCCAAAGTCAAAATTGTTGTGTTGTGTCTGTGTTACAGATCTGCGAAAGCAGGCCAGACAGTTGGAGAATGAACTTGATCTGAAGCTGGTGTCCTTCAGTAAACTGTGCACCAGCTACAGCAGCTCCAGGGATGGACGCCGAGGAGACACGTAAGTCTTTAAGAGTCAACGACCTCAAATCTGTCTGCAAAAGTCTGCACGGATTCATTCAGCAATATTTGGGAGTAGTACACAGTAAAAACCCAACTAATACTCCAAAATACATCCAGCCAAAGTCAGACTGCTCCTGATCAGAGTATGTTTTCACATATAAGGAATTGGCCTTGGTGTTTTGATGCATAACAGACACAATAAATAGGGAACATAAAGATAAAAAAGCATAGACTAACACATCTGTCTATGCTGCCATATTTATATTTCTACTGATAATGTTTTACTGTGCCATACTGCTAGACTGTTGTTTCTGTTTATATTGTTCATACTATTTTTTATACTTTTTACATCTTCCAGATTTGCCACTGTCTTTCTTTTAGCTTGTGTATATATGTTTTATATTTTTATTTACTTATATTTTATATTTCATGTTTGCTGTTTGCTCCGGAAGCCCTAAAAGGCCATACATACATAAGTTTTATTCCCCCCCCGTTTTCCCATAAGGAGATAATTTCCTCCGTTTTCCCGTGATAACGAGATAATTAATTCGAGATCTTAAGAAAACAAAACGATAGTCTAGTGTATTAAATCAAGTTTGTGTGGCAAATGCATGTAGTCCATGATACGGAGCAGGCAAACCTTACTACACCATTGTAAAATCCCTTTGATCCATAATTTCTGACAAAGGTTTGTACACTTGATCTCAGGACTGGAGTGAGGGTTAGCCAAAGTGTATCAACCTTTGTCAGAAATTATGGATCAAAGAGATTTTACAGTAAATATTGTACATAATGCCCATTTCAATTCAAAACAATGAACTTTGAGGCTGAATTGCTCAAAAATGATAGAGTAAATATGCTTCATACTGAGTGAGTGAACAGTCAGGATGGTCCTGAGATCAAGTGTATCAACCTTTGTCAGAAATTATGGATCGAAGGGATTTTACAGTGGAGTAATAGGTTTGCTCGCTCCGTATCATGGACTACATGCATTTGCCATACATTCTGTAATACGGGCGCACTTGATTTAATACACTAGACCAGGCATGTCCAAACTGTTCCACAAAGGGCCGGTGTGGCTGCAGGTTTTTGTTCCAACCAACCAAGAGCACACCAGACTTGACTAATTTAATCAACTGATCTCAGTCTTCAGAGTGTTGATTGGTCAAACTGTGTGCTCTTGGTTGGTTGGAAGGAAAACCTGCAGCCACGCCGGCCCTTTGTGGAACAGTTTGGACACCCCTGCACTAGACTATCGTTTTGTTTTCTCGAGATCTAAAATTAATTATCTTGTTATCACGGGAAAACGGGTGGAATAAAATGTATCTATGTATGGCCTTTTAGGGCTTCCGTAGTTCGCACCAGGATAAGAGGGAAACACAATTTCAATTCTCTGTATGTCCTGCACATATGGCAGCATTGATAATAAAGTTGACTTGAACTTGAACTTGATCAAGAAGCATTAACAGTATGGGACACGTTTGACCTGACTGGGTTGAGATATGATGCTTAGAATAATAATTTTAGTTAACTATCAACTATTTTGATTAATAATTTCAGGCCATTTTTAATGAGAAATGCCAAACATTTTTGATGTCTACTCCTTTAAATATAGGGATCATATACCACCTTATTACTATGATCCAACAACTTTGCCATAAATTCAAGTTTTGTAAAGCTGATAATGTTTCAGTTTTTGCTGACACTGTACTAGAGGTTGTACTTCTACTCTATGTTTGTTATTGAGGTCTTAGTGGGTGCTGTTGTTATACAGGAGAGCATTATAACTATACTATTTTCAGTTTCTCATATTATAGTCCTATGATGTATGTAAATGGAGTGGCCAAAATATTAGAAACACCTCTCAGTATAATGCTATCCAGTTTAGGACTACTGCAAACTACAACCACAATAGTAAACATAATAGTTAAACTAAAGCTGAAGCATAATAAGCTTCATGAAAGTATAATTTATGGCAGCGTGGTATTGGATCACATTTGATTGTACAAGTGTACCTCATGAAGTGGCTGGTCGGTGTATAAAAGTAAACTTGAGATTTAATCAATAATCTGTGGTAGGACAAAGGCTGTTTTTTTTTTGTCTCAGTCACACAACATAGTTTATTCCAACATTTAACATTCTTTAAAGTGCAAACATGGCCTAAGTTGTAGTTGTTGGAGGGCCTGTGTATGCGAGTGGGGGGTTGCCAGCACAGGAAAGTGTGGCTGCAGGAAGGAAGTGTCTGTGAACAATACATTATATCCATACAAACTCCAGGAGTGTTCACTAGCTGCAATATCCTAAGAAGGAGGTAAATGAAGGGGAACATCCCTGTAGAGATCTTGAGAACTATCAGTACACCTTTTAAATGGTAAACAGTATTATATAACCTGTGAGTTATATAACTCTGTGATATCCTGACACAATATGGCTACATTGTACAGACAAACTGAGAGGGTTAAGCCAATTTAACTGTGCAAGGCCTTTAAATATCAATGTTTCTTATTATCCCATCAGAAAAGGGATACTGTCGTATAGTGGACTGTAACAGCCAATTGCACAACCTACAAAATACAAAAAAAGCTGTTTTACCTATCAAGTAAATTTATACAACTTTGTGGTCTCTGAGTGTAACTACATTAGTTGACAGATCCTGCGTTGTTCAGTTGAACACCCTTTCTTAGCATCAGCCACCAGCCAAATGCTGGTAAAATATATCTTTCACATGTACTTTACACATTTAAAATGATGAATGATTGACAGATGACAAATAACCAGTGATGATAATGACCGCTAAAGTTACTTTTGCTATTATAGACACTCGGTGGAGCTGCCCCCTTCCTTATATTGAGTTTGTCAACATACCTTTTCCTCTCTGGTAGACATAAGATGCTAAAATAATCCTTTGGCATGCTGAAACCTAATGTTTTAGCGGGCTACAGGCATTATGTTCCCCTTTCAGTCCTTGGTTGCCTATTGTGGCACTGATTGTTTCCTCCCCTCTGGTGGGTGGAGTATGACACGTTGCAGTTTTTAATGTGTGTCAACTCAACTGGAAATGTTTTATATTTTTAAAATTGTAAACATTAGTAAAAACAAACCGCTTTAAGTCAGCATTTTTTAATTGTTCTCCGTTTCTCCTCCTCAAGGTCAGACACCACCCCACTACTAAACAACTCTACCCAGGACAGGATGTTTGACACCATGTCAGTGGAGATTGAACAGCTGCTGGCTAAAGTAAGTAAATTCTCATGGGCCAGTGGGCCGTGAAAGGCCAAAAAGACTGTAATAAGAACAGCACTGGATTTATGCCAAAGCTCTTGTTTTTCCATCAAGGAAAGAGCAGGCTGCAAGCTCGTATGCAGGAAATGTAGTTGATTCATTACAACTCAAACATTTTAACATTTATAAGATATTTTTTCATTCCTCATGCAGCAGTCCACTTCAGGTAGACTTCACAAACAAAAGATCATAACAGAAGAGTAGTGCTGTATTGTCTCTAAAGTTAGTGACACAAATGCAAGACATGTAAGGTAAAAACAGCTACATTGTGATATTCTGATACTAAATGTACAATGCATTCATCCCTATGTGTTTTTTTTATGTGGCTCTTTGTATTGCATGTGCACCATGTTGTATTGGGATTCTGTGTGCCTGTACCTCATCTGTCAATCTCCTGGTTTCTCTGATGTGTTTTTCCATCCATTCATTAATTTCCCATCTCTCAGCTGACTGCAGTGAATGACAAGATGGCAGAGTACACCAACACCCCGGGCACGGCTTCTCTCAATGCTGCGCTCATGCACACGCTTCAGAGACACAGAGACATCCTACAGGTTTGCCCCGTTATTCTTCTTCTCATTTCTCATCTATTTTCTATATTCTTAATGTATTTTACTTTAAATGTTTGGTTTTCTGTAAAATACCAGTTTGACAAAAGCATTCTGTAAATAAACGTTACAAAATTCACTGCAGAACACAACTATTTTATTTTAAGCATTATTTTTAGGCACACACACCTCAGGGTGTTCTCTCATTCGGTATTTATCGCTTGTGTTTTCTACACAGGATTACACGCATGAATTCCACAAAACCAAAGGTAACTTCTTGGCCATCCGGGAAAGGGAAGACCTGCTAGGGTCTGTCAGGAAAGATATTGAGTGAGTACCCAGTCACACCAACTTATGATTGATTTGACCATGCAGCTAATATACAAGCATGTGTTCACAGTTATAGGAATATGGTCTCTGTAGTTTATTATACACACTGTGGTGTGCACTTCCAATGCACAGTACGATTGATTAACTTATTGAATGTATTGACTGGTAAAAAGGTGGTCAGTAAGCACACAGTCTCTCATTTTCCCACTCACGTGAAACTTCTACATGGTACAAGCATCCAAAATAATGTGATGCATTGCTTGTGTTTGATCTTAGTGGCTTTGGAGGAATAAAAACTGCCAGGCATTATTCACCGTGCTTCTGTATTGTAGACCTTACTCTCTGGAGGGATAGTTGAACCTTGACTTCCACTTGACACGCTGTTGAAAAATGTTGTCCATTAAAATCTAAGAAGATTCATGGCCTCTTTGGCCTTGTATTGAGAAAGTGTGTCCTCTCCTCAGATTGGCTCAGTTGTGAGTGAGTGTATTGAAATGAGATGGAGGCTCCCCCAGACCATGACTCCTGTCGTCTTTTTTTTTTTTTTGTAATGGCTTATTGATCTGTAAGACACAGCAGTGAGCATACTGTGAGCACTGCAGGATTCCTATTGATCCCCGTCCATTAAACTAGTACGCAGATCCGCATCTGCGGATACCTCACGTAGTCTTGCATGTTTCAAAGGCCTCACAGTCACTTTCTATCATAACTCTTTCTCATTAGGCACTCATAATGCTCATTAAAATGTATTGAAACAGTGTTGCTAAATAAAAATTTTTTAAAAAGTGTGATCCCAAAGTGTTGGTGAGACTGCGTACTTGCACATACAGGGACATACACAGATTGTGACTAAAGTAGCTTGCATCTGCCTCTTTGCCAGCAACTACTTCCTAAAACTTGTATTATGTCATTATTATTGCTGCTGCTATAATTGTTATTTAAATTTTTATTAGAAAACAAGAAAGGTCCCATGAAAGGAGCAGTGTGTAGAATTTAGTGCCATTTCATGGTGTGGTTGTGGATTGCAACACCTCTCGGACTCCATTTCAACCATGAAGGAGAAACTATGGTGGCTGTGAAACACGTGAAAATATCAAATGTCTGTAGTTTGTCTGCTCTGGCTACTGTAAAGACATGGCAAAAAAGATCTGTGGCGTATGTAGATATAACAGGCTCATTCTCAGGTAACAAAAACATAACTATTCTTATTTTCAGATGACCATACACTAATGAAAACATGGTTATATACAGTATATTGCATGTTTGCCAAATAAATATATCCCCCTAAATCACTGGAGTTAACCCTGGAGAAAGAGATTTCTTCATGTGTAAATGAACAAAGTTAAGTATCTATTTTTGTACTACTTGCACCAACCAACCCATTATTATTTAATGATAATTTGTAGTCATGGCTGCACAGAGGTAATCAAAAAATAACTGTATATCTGCTCAGGCAGTTACATCCCACAAGGTCAGCACCACATGCACACAGTTCACTCAATCTTCTCATTAAATCACATTGCTAAGGAGCGCCTCTGACCTTACTAATGAGCTCAGTGCTGATGAATCTAATGCATAGAAATGAGCAAGTGTTGATGACCCGGTGCTCAGCTTAACGATGACTAATGTGCCTGTAGGCTGCTAATGAGGGAAACGTCTGATCTTACAGGTAGGGAAATTACAATTGCTGCTGTTACGGCGCTGTGCAATGAGACGTCGAGTCACGCTTTACATGACACACTTTCATTTGAAGAGCAATATGCCCTGATTCTCCCTCATTGACCTTTGCCAGTGGGGCATGGGAAAGTAATAAAGTAGGATTTTAAGTGTATGAAAGCAGCCGTATCCTGGACGACTGGATGGTTAGCTTATTATTTTTCTGTATTTTTTCTATTCTATTTTTTCCTGTAATGGAGCTTGAGAAGACAAAACTCTGAGCCAACATGATATCACAACTTTTCTTCTGATCTTCTCAAAGTCAAACTAAAGTCTGAGATGGTTTAGAACTTCAAAACATCAGCACGATAAAGGTCAAGTCACATTTTTCAAACGTTTGAATGAAATACCTTGTGGATTCATTTGTGTTTGGAAAGCAAAATGTTAAGGTCAGTTTGCTCTGACATTTGTAACCATTGATCAAGTGATGGAAGCATCTGCTGCAGCTGAGCCTTTTGTCCCTTATGTCAGGTAGAGGGCAGTAGAGATCTTGGGCAGGGAGTAAGCCTGTTCACTGTAAATGTATGTGTGTCCATTTCGTTTATACTGCACACACACAAAAAAATCAATACTGATTAAAAGAAATAGTGCACACAGTCCCATTTATGCGAGCAACTAAATGAGCAATATGACATTGACAACATGACAAACACTATCAATATCTTTCAGTGTTCCGGCAGACACCGTCAGCAAAACATATTCTCTTGCACACAGCTGCGCCATTCATAACCATAGCATGGAGCAGAGCTGAGCTCAGACCGAACACTTCCCTTGCCCCTGCTTTGATTTTAAATGTCAGCAACAAAAATGACAGCCCGCCTGTGATTTACATTGGTGCCCTTTTAAAAAGCCTTGCTGGAGTGATGAAGCTGGCAGTCAATACAGGCCATTCTAGCCCCACAAAGGCATCAGCTCCGCTTGGCGGGGTGGACCAGCATGGGCTCAAGGCAGCCACTGAGGAGTGTGCTGTGTGTGCACTGAATATAGTATTTCTTTGGATGGCGCACTGGGGATGAAGTAGGCACATTTGTTCTTGGACTGCTTGCAGTTAGCTGGGGTGGGGTAGGGTGTCTATGGTATATGTGTATGCACGCTCTTGTGTTTCACAGTTCCCGTTGTCGCCCAACAGGAGGGTGGGGCTGTGTTTAATAACCAGGAGAGCACTGGGAGTCAGCTGTTCAGGGATCCTGTCGGCTAGAGTTGCATCAAGCAAAAGAAGACTGGGTGCGATGTGTTCACTCCGAGAGTGGCGTAGCAACCCACGCATTAACTTTGACTGCTTTATTACCAGATAACTCTGTAATGGAGCAAACCATTTCTGATTGTATCTATCAATATGTGCATGAATCTGTCTCTTCCAATGATTAGAGTAGTATAAGAATTGTAAGCCGTCATGAACAAAATCAATAATTTATTAACCGCTTTCCCACCCGCCCACTCTGAGCCACTGTCTGTGTTGTCAGGCCAAGAAGCTCTTTTGGCCGTTTCCCTCTTCCCAGTATGACATTTTTAGCTGCGATGTGGCACGCAGAGCTGTGATTTTATGTGATTCTATTGCTGCTCCATAGGAGGGAAGAACCAGACTGGCTCGCTATCTACGGCCCTGCTTTAGAACAAGATGACCATCTCTGTCGTTCCATGTAATGTAGTAAAACTGCTTTGCTCAACATGCGTGCAAGTGATCAGAGAGAAAGCAACGTTTATAAAAGGATTGTGCAGCTCTTAGTGTGGTAAAACATCCAGTGTAACATAAGGTGGTTTCTTCCACTCCTACCATCCTGTTCTTGCTTTCAGCCGACCGATAAGTCATTTTTGCTCTGCTATAACCATAACGGTTCTGTGTTAAGTTACTGCTAATGCAAACTGAATATTTCCTGCTGCTAGCTTCACATTAAAAGCTTTCCATCGGTGAACCACAGGAAGGCATTTACTGTAACAGTAACGGGGAATGCAGTGATATTGGTGCCCACTTCTATTTTCTACAAATTGGTTCACACAGCAGTTACACCAGTGCTTTTTGTCAGAGGATCAGGTTGAATATGGCAAAGAATAGTAGAAGAATTCACGAGTTAGTTAGATAAAGACCTGTTTGGCTGTTTTTGTCTGCAGTTTGTGTGAACCATCAAACTCCACCACACCATTAAGGTCCAGCAAGGCCTTTTACCATGTCAATAGGTCCCTAATGTTCTGCAGGATGGACATGTAAGATGTCAATAGGTCCCTAATGTTCTGCAGGATGGACATGTAAGACCGTCAAATCTTGACCACAGATGGGCTTGCATGGACAATGACAGACAGACACTTTGCAAAAAAAAACAAAAAAAACACTGCCCACAGCTCTCACTCTGTGGTCTTTTTATTTTTTTAAATGGATAGCCAGTCAAATAGTTTTTTCTCTGACCAGCATGAAGAGACGAGTATCATTAGAGAACAGCCTTCAGACAGGATGTCGACGGTCAGTTAACCGTCAGAGTGGACTGTCAGGATCACTAAAATAAGACTTTATTTTAAGGTATGGTTGTGAGACAAGGAACAAATCAAAGCAAAAGCCTGAATAAATGAGTGGAGAAACATAACACATGTAGATGCTCCCACACAGGTGTACTGCACTAAACAATGAAGCAGTTAACTTTCCATCATGCTCTTGCATAAAATGCTGAACATGCCCAGTTGATGCTGATTTTGTATCAAGAGGAAAAGATGCGAGTGTGTTTGAACAAGGCTTCATTGTTGGGGGAGCTTCAGTGACAAAGACTGCTCAACTGTGACTAAAATAACTAAATCTGCATTTATATATGGAGAAAGAGAGAGCTGGAAGTTGTGGACGTGACGAGCGTGTTGCTCGTGCATTAAGGCAACGTAAGAAAAAAACAGGAGAGGAACTCTTGCTCGGTTGAATGTCAATGCAGGATGTGATCAGGCTGTCAGCAAGAACAGCCCGTCTACAATTACATAGAGATGATATTATAGAAGGGCTGCAGTGCATAAACCCCTCATTACAAAGATAGATGCATATTTGAGAGTTCAGTGGTGCAAAAAAAAAAAAACCTAAGCGCTAGCCTACAGAGATGTGGGGAAAAGGTAATCTGGTCAAATTAGTCATTCTTTACCGTTTTCTCCACAAGTGGACTTGCGCATGTGTGGTATACACCAAGTGAACGCTACAGGCCTGCAATGCCGACGTCTTAGATGGTGCTCTCCACCACCATTATGAAAACACCAAATGTGGGAATGTCTTTTAGAAGAATGGTGTTCAGACCTCCAGTAGAGCTTAGATACATGTATATTTAATGCACATCGAAGCACCACGTGGCAGCACATGGTGGCTCGACACCTTACTAAGACATTTGGTGGGTTTCTTCTTTAATTTGTCACCCTTCTTTATGTTTTTGACTCGGATGTCTACATCGGACATTCTATCACTGTTTTTTAGTGTCACATCATCCAAATAATGCTTCATAATTTACCAGTGTGTCTGTGTGCCCCTTTCAGGACCTACAAGAGTGGCTCCGGGGTCAACAACAGAAGAACAGAGCTGTTTCTAAAGGAGCATGAACACCTGAGAAAGTAAGTTCTTCTTGTTCTTCTTCTTCTTCGTCTTCTTCATCTTCTTCGTCTACTTCTTCTTCTTCGTCTTCTAAAAATCAAAAGTAATCAAGACTCCAACTTTTTAATTTGCTTAGAGCATATTTTACTTTTGGTATATTAATCCTGGCAGTTCAAAGGAGAATATAGATGCCATTTTTTCCAGAGCTGTGCAGTCTTTCCTGGCACAGCAGTAGCCTCAGCTTTCCAAAAATAAAAGCTAGGATAACTCATCTTGATGGTGCAGTACAGCCATTGGAAATAACTTTGGATAGTGATGTTTGCTTGTTAAGCTCTAGAGCCCTTTGGCATTACATCTTTATGCTTTTATACTGTGAAGCCTATTTTTCTTAATGTTGCATTCATTAATCCAGAGTTTGTCGTATATATTTCAAGATAGAGAAACTGTAGATTGCATTTGAGTGCTTTCCTGGCTAGTTGGGGCAAAAACCTTTTGTGCTTTATTGTTGATGTTGAAGAACATATCGGCACGTTTCCTCACGATACAGAGTAAGCAAATTCATAAAACTACTTGCTCCTCTATTGCATAACGCAACTTAAAGCTGTAAAAAAGTTAGGCAGACTTTTTATACCCACACAGTAGGTCAAATCATGATCTGCCAGCAACTTCATTAGTGTCCTACTATCATTTGGCTGACTCTCAAGCACTGCAGAACAGCATGAGGTAGTAAAGCTGGTGAAATCTGTGTGTGTGTGTACCTGTGTGTGAGAGGCATACTGTGTAGAAAGTAAAATTAGATGTCAGCAGGACACACACACACACTCAAACAAAACACATAAACCGCAGAAGCGCTTTTAGCACTGCTCAGGCTCAAGGATGCCATCTGATAGTTTGGACATAGCCGACATATACAAAGCAGCCTGATTGATTGATTATCTCTTTGGCTAAATGTTTGTTTCCTGTTTCAACCTCTCAAAGGAATAATACCTCAATTATTCCCCATTTAAAAAAAAAAAAAAAAACAACCTCTTAATTCATTTCAAAACGAGCTTTACCTGCTCTGACATGGTGTGGCCAATGGATTACCTCTCAATTTATAAAATGAAAAGGAGTTTATAGAGTCTTGTGTATATACTGGTGGCGAACTTAACAAAACAAACAACTTTTTAAAAATACAGTGCAGCCCAATAAAATAACCCCACGGACAGGTGATCATGGCAAAATTCAAATATATATTTCATGAACATTAGGCGTTGTTCGAGAAATCCTTTTGCCAGATTTACATAAGAGTACTCTTTGGATAAATATTAAATGATCAGTTGTTTTGGTAATTTGTCTGGATCAGCAGATTTCCTAATCAAAATTAACAAAAAAGCCTTATGTATATCTAAAAGAATAAAAATGATGCTATGTACACTAAACATATTGAAAATGGTGGTGGTTGGAATAAGAACATTTTAATAGAAGTTGTCTTGTGAATTATTTCTGAGAACAACTGTGTATTCTCTGCCATAAAATCTGTTGCTACTACAAGTTGGAATTTTATCTGCTGCCCCAGCAAGAAGTAACTTTTAATGGCACTTTACAAAGAGATATTTTGGCATCAGTAATCTACAGACTTGCTATCTGCTGTGAAGAAGAAGAAGATGGTTGCATGAACAAGGACTTTTTATTTCTTTTCTGCGACAACGAAACACGACACACAGCTTTTCAGTAACTATTATGCTTATCTAGCCACGTTATGGCTGATTAAAGTAAATTAACTATTGCTTAGAGTATGAACTTTTCTCTGACTGCGGCAACATCCTGGCGTTACCCACAACAAGCCTGCTAGTCTACATCACATATTATGTTTACATGAAGCCACCTACTGTAAAGGGTGCAGGTGCCTTTTTTGCAGGTGAAGTACCCTTCTGCCGTCTAGTGAATCTTCCTTGTATCTTTTCAAATTTCAAATTATAAATTACAAATAAAATTGTCACGCCCTTAGTAGTCACATAGGTACTCCAGCATTAGGAAAGACCCAAGTGAATACTTTAATGGATTCATGTACTGAAGCAGACAGAGAATCATTCTTCCTGCCCTGTCACTAAGTAAGTGGGCCTGAAAAATACCCTCTGTGTACCTTTTTTATATTCTGCGTCCTCCCTTTCGAGTGAAGAAAAGGGGATTTGGTTTTTCTATAATGTGTTTTTTCAGGACCTTCTGATATTACCCATATTGACCCATTCTTTTCTCATTTATTTAATCTTGGCTTCAAATAGCCACAAATAACTGAATTCCGATGATAAAATAATCATAGAAATGTGAAATGAGAACAGGATTGGCTGGAAACGCATCGTGCTGAACCGCCTCCAGCTTGTTGCAGCCGCTTGCATTCCCAGCAGTCGAGCCCTTGTGCCAATCCAGCGCAATTGATCAGGGTATTGATAATGAAATTATCTTATTAAACAACAACCCATAATAGAGGGCTTACCCAGACCATTGACAAAGCTGGGAGGGGAAAGAGGAGATTGGTGATGAGGATCGAGTTACGCTTGATTGATCCTATTAGAGCCATAAAACAGGAAAGAGGGTCTTAGGAGAAAAGGACTAAAATGTGTTAACGGGCCAGAGCAATGATCTGAAGTCAGAGCACAGATCCTCGATGAAGAGATATTTGAGTTAACTTGCTCGTCCTGATACAGCCTGTGATGCTTTCTTTTCTGAATACTGAGCTGTCCCTCATGTGAGCTTATGTGATCTGTTTGGATCTAGAAAGATTTCTGAGATGTTTTTCTTTTTTAATGTTATTATTCAAACCACGTTATAGAGAAATGTCAGTGGAGTTGTCATTTTGCAGCTCGGCTTGTGATAAAACACTACATGAGGATGAAAATGTTTTTCACATAGGTAATGATGAGAAAAAAATATGCGCAAACAGTTTAGGCAGCATTGTATAGTTTTTGTGTGTATGCTTGAGTCTGTAATATACTGGCAAGTGATGAGACTGTGGGTGGAGTGCTTGCAAGGCTGCATTTATCCTCTGCAGAATCTAACGAGACAGATATGCAAAGATTAATATTTAAAATGGTTTCCTCACTAGTTTCCGCTGGTAGTGATGAAGCTTGTTTAGTGCGACATCAGTCAGACCTGCCTACACATTACATGATGAGATAATACCAGGTGGACAGCTGCAGCTTGTGATGTGCAGGCTGGTTGGCTCGGCTGTAGCCAAGATCTCAACACACACTTTGCCAGGCGCCAGCTGCTCACTGTTCGTGTTGGTTAACTTTAACTTGATGCTGTATAGTTATTAGAGCTACTATAAGATATTCCTGTAGCTGTCTATGAGTTCAGCTCATCCCTTTCTCTTTCTCCATCCTTGTATCTCTAATCTGTTTTTCCATCTCTCTCTGTTCATGAATAAACTAGAGGGAGGGAGGGGCAGGTCCATTAAAAGTTCATGCTGGAAGAGCGCTAATGGTAGTGGTCACTCTGATAAGGACTTCCTGTCCAACAAAGGATTATTTATTTAATTTATTTATTTTTGTATTTAGTTGCCTCCAACTGAAAGTAAAATTCTTTCTGTAGACGCACTTGCCTCATTCATAAAGTGGAGTCCTAACATGCCTATTTAGTGATGCTCTCTCCTGATCACCCTGGGTTGATGAGCTTCAGTGTCTGAATTGCGTGAGTGTTTTTGGACCATATTATAGCATCTTGAAAGTTTAATATCCAATTACTTTGCAATACAATCATGCAGCATATAAAAGCTATTTAAAAATCTTTTAGAGTTTGTACAAATTTATCATCCCTCCAGGGACATAGGAGAAAATTACTGTCATGGAAGTCATCTGACTCTCCATTAGCATCCACCATGTGTTTTTTTTTTTCTCTAAAACTTGCAAGTTTACTAAGAGGTTCGGGTCAGATGCAGCCTGTAATTAAATATTTTTAAAAACTAAAAAGGCGTCCAATTGATCAGCTATGACTAACTACCTTTTTACTTAATACTGTGTCCCATGGTCTCCTTTATCCCTTTCCGATCCTTGTCATCTTTGTCTTCATCAAGTTATTTTTAATTCTGATAAACCTGAACTTTTAGTTTACTTCAGTAGCTTTGATTAATCCAGAACAGAACAACCAAATGACTGAAAAGCTCAAATACCCAGTAACAGAAGACACTTATGGGGGAAATTATTTGGATTTCTACTTCCAGAACCCTGATGGCCAGTATAATCTACCTCACTTTCTCCAAGGTCTTATTTGTAGCAATATGTCCTATATTGTCATTTAAAACTATTGCTAAGTGTGATGCGTTGTGAAGCGATGCTCAGGATGGAAAAAAGACATAATTGGCACATGTCAAAAGGTATGTTTGAACAGTTTTTCCCCAGCATGCCACAATCTCTTTCCCATTATTGCCCCTTTTTTCTTTCTCTCTCTGTCTCTCATTGTTTGAGACTTATTGTCTACCTGGCCCATTGCCCACTTCGATCTGAGCTGCCAGTTCCCTGATATGCTAATGTAATCAGCAGAGGAGAGCTATGAGGATTCAGGCTGAAGTGTCACCCGGTTCTCTCTGGCACACCAGAGGGATCCAAACAGTTAATTCATTTCAAGATGTTTAGAGGTTTACACAACAAGAAAGTGAAAGTGTTTAATGCAGTTCAGTCAGTTCAAGCTGCTAGAAGATGGACCTAAGCACTTAAATGAGAGCTTTTGTTGAGTGTGTCACCTAAGTTCACTGTCCAATTGATATTTATCCGTCCATTATGATGTAAGTCCATTTTCATATAAACACATCACGATTAAGATTGTGTACCGGTACTATTGATTGCCACGACTAATTTAAAGATTTTACTGCTTGTATCTCCAGAAGCCTTCTTTCTTTTGCGTGGTTTTATGTGCATTTATTGTGATTGAAGGGCGACGAAGGGGTCAGTGTTATAAAGATCATATCTGAAAATGTATCAAATATGTTGGGTATGATGCAATGGATTTTGAATCAGGTCTGAACTTTGATTTGTGACCACTTCTCCTCTTTGCTGATGCAGTTTGCTTTCTACAGCCACTGCCAAGATTTGCAGGACTATTTCCTTAGCGAAGTAATTAATGTTTCAGTTTACCTGGCTGATTCTATTAGTTTCCTCACAATGCTCTAAAAGCCAACCTGACAGAGCATTACTCTCAGAAGATTGCGGTATTTTCTTTCAGAAAACCACTTCAGATAATTGATGAGTCAACAGAAAAGAAATTCAGTCATCATTTTAATCATCTATCAATCTTTTGTCGCCGTTTAGGCTTTGAGTGGTACCTGCACTGCCAATGCACACATCATTTTTTACCACTGGTTGTACAACCGAATGCGAACAAAAAATGGACTCGTGTGAGCAGTAAGCAGTCTGTCTGTTTCTATGTTTATGTGTGATTGAGACAGCATGCAAGCATGTGGGCACAGTAGCTTGATTCATCACACTGGGAAAGGCAATTAGCTTGGAGCTAATGAGCGGTTTAATGACTGCAGCAAAACACCACTGACCAGGGGAAGTGGAAGGAACCCACTCAAACACGAAACCACATATATACATCGTGATGATACAATCAAGCTCAGCATTACAGCAGCTTGATGATGAGGCAAAAGATGTATGCTTGGTTCCCTCCATCTCATCTCCGCATAGAAAAACTCAAGGCGTACCGCCCTCTTTTGCTGTGCAGCTCATGATTTATATGGTTTTCTCTCTCATTCATTTGTTTGTCCACCTTGATGTTTTTTTCTTCATTATTTAAGACCATGTCATGCAGCTGTCTGGTCTACACCTCACCACGATCACCACAATTACATGTACTTGCAGTATTCTTTGCTACACCAATCTGCTCCAGCAATCTGTTTGAGCCAGTGACCATCCCATTTGGTCAATCCAAACCAATTTTTGATAGCAAATATGATATCACAACTACTACTACTACTGCAAATAGCAGTTTGGTGCTTGTGTGCGGCACACAACCCACACTGTGACTCTGTGTTGTCCCTTGCAGTATCCAGTCTCATTTATTAGCATTACTTGTCCATCGGGATCCCTCCTACCTCTCCCATACCGCTCCAGGAACTATGCTGAATGTAGATCAAAATGAAATCCAAGTGCAGGACGAAATCAGAAATTGGGGAAAGACTGGAATTACAATTAAAGTCATGCATGTTGACTAGTTAAGGTCAGTCCTGTTTGGCCCATTAGAAGAAGGAAAGACCCTAACATTGCAGGACATTAGCAGGACCAATCTGAAATTGATTACATCAATATATAACCCAGAAAATGGTCTGTCCTCTGAGAGATCAGTTGGTCAATACTTGGATGGTATTGCTTGGTGTTGTAAATCAAAGTTACAAGTTTTAAAGCTTTGCAGTGTTCCTCATGTTTCCTATGGTTATGTTTCTGTTTTCTTTTTAGATTATGTAGGTCCTTCTTGGATTTATCATTTTTGACAAACTGAATCTATGAAACTCCTTTGAGGGCTGCCCAGCATCTGTTAGATAAAGCAAAAACGTCAGCTCAGCACACATACTTGCCAACAATGCATGTACACATGCAGAGCCTCATGGTATGTTTTCCTGTACTTACAAATAAAAAACAAACAAACTGCAATGCAGAGGGAGATCAACCCATTGAATGTAAGGAGACGCACACGCTCGCCAATGAAAACCTCTTAAGGCCAAAGAAAGAGTTCGATCAAAGAATATATGGACAAAAAAATAAAATTGTAACCAAATTACATTTAGCTGCTTCAGTTTGGGATCCTGGCATTGTGCATGCTTGCTCACTGTGACACTGTCATAACTTACTGTAATACTTTAATCGAACTGAGCCATCATTAATGTTGTTAATAACACCTGTGATTTTCCTGCTATGTCAAAAATCTAAATGTCTGCTGTGACAAAGACCTTTTTGTTTTCTTGTACTGGGATGTGCACTCCTGGAACCTTTGTGATGCTGTATATCCAATCACCATTTAAAAGTACTGGTTTCATTAATAGAATAAGTTTAGCTTTGCTTTAAACACTGTGTCCAGTTATAAAAAACTGGTTGTAGACTGTCTATGGTTATGGTATAAAGTATATTTAGGTAAGGGTTGGAGATGGTTAGGTGGCTGTGGTTTGGTGTTGATAAAGTTCGGGAATCCCTTCCTCTAACTTTTTATTTAGAGCCTATTAGAAACATATTGAGCGTGACAATGAGGAGCTGCTGAATGGATGTTGTGCTATGAAATACAATCCCTGCAGTTTTGCTTGTTTGGTTTCCTTTAGTCCACTGGAACATTATCCAAATTGATTCCAATTAGGGAATAAACTGCTGAGAGCATTGTTGTTTATGAGCAACCTGAGACACAAAATTTGTGTGTGTTTGTCTGTGTGTGTGTGTGTGTATGCCTCCTAATATTCTCTGTAGGACAAAAAGCAAACCTTTGACACTCCCTCTTTAATGCAGAAGTTGCAGAGGATTAAGCTCCAGGATCCCTGAGGTGGAATCCTCTCTGGGTCTACTTAGTCCAGACACCATGTCATTGTGATGAGCACAAGATGAACTTGAAAATTACTTAACTGTCACGCTATTTTGTCCTTTTACTTATTCATAAATGTACAACAGATTAGGGGATTAAATATATGTTTGACTTACATGACACAAATACAACTTTGTGTCATTTAGGAACTGTTGTTTGTGTCGATTGGCACAAGCAAAGACATGAACGACACAGAAACAAGTAGCACATACACACAGAGGTGTGACCACAATGATATTGGTGGGACATCCAAAGTACATTATGCTGTGTTCAAGATAAACCTGGTGGTTAGCCACAATGTGATAAGACTGATACGGAGACAACAAAAGTAAATCCAGTCCCAAACAACATGAAATTCAGTTCTTTGTTGGGCTCAATGTCAAGTAACGATGCGATTAGAATTCAGTATTGATCACTACCGACCTGAAACTGACTACTCTTTGTTTGCTACACTGTTTCATGCCATTATCTAGCTAACCCTGTCTTTTTCTTTTCCTCTCTTTTTCCTACTCTTTGTTTGTAGTTCGGACCGACTGATGGATGACACAATAAGGTAAGACCTGCTTTTTTTTCTATGTCAAGCATAACAGCTCCTGTTAAGCTCAGGTTAAACCCCTGTAAACAAATAATGGCAGAGATGACCTAACCCTAACCCTGAGTAAAGAAATTTAAAAAATGAAAAGGCCCTCTTACACCAATTTTAGAACTGTAATATAAGAAAATAAACTGACAAAGAGTAAAATGTGAGCAGTGCCCTTTGGATATCTCAGCCTTTGTCATCTGAAAAGAAAGGAGTGGGCAGACTTGCTGTTTTCTCAAGTTTTTATTGTTCACATTTGAAAGATTTATTTTAACAATGAACTTAATGTTCCTTGCAGTTAAATTCCCCACAGCCCTTTTTCTGAGCTTCTGCAGCCAAACCAGCCTTTACCTTTGTGTTTTTTAATCCTCGTTAGTCAATACATTTGTGATTGGCAAAGGAGTTCAATTCAGTGGTTAACATGCAAGTTTTGTTTGTGCTGTGTCGATGTGACTAGACACTTTTCAAGGTGTGTAATTTTAAGATTATGATTTACATTAGACTGCAGATTTGGTCACATCTTAAATACCCACAGGATAAATTAACTGATACAATCCACATCTCTCTATCTGCATTTGAAATGTTCTGTCAGCTGAAAGCATTTCTTGTATTTAGATTTCATTTTTTTTAGATGATAATAAAATAAAAGGTGGAGTGCCCTCTTCCTGTCCTAACTTCTTTGACAACTCAGACAACTTTTTATTTCTCTGTGATGCATATCACAAAAAAATCCACTTTAAAAACAAATGCTGAGGTGTGCTTTCATATGGAAATAACTTTTAAAAAAACTGCTGATGTTTCTGTTTTTTCCCGTTAAAGGTTATTCTTTACGCCACAGCTCTTTTGATTTCTGATTTTTGATCATATAAATAAAACTGACTTCAGCCGACTTCACTTGATGCGTTACTTGACAACTTGTGACCACTCCAGGTCACTTTTAAACACTGACTGATCACATACAGTGTGTCCATGAAGAGGAATCCTTTTCCTCCAGCTCTGATTCTCATGAGCTGGTTATCATTGAGATATAAGCTTGTCGGGGGTTGCTGGAGTCAGCAAAGTGTTTCTTCCTGACTGAGGGGAACATGATCCCCAAAACACAGCTCCACGCCAAGACTGCAGACTGCCAGGGGATGCCATGACCTCACCCACACACCCCATCCTCCACACACACGCACTCAAACTTACACACTGCAAATTCAGTCTTTACCTGTATTCAGGCTCACACACACACACACACACACACACACACACACACACACACTGCTCATCAACTTTGCCAGCCAAAAGAGTAAACAGCTGTGATGATTTCATTTACCTTGTTTTGATCTGCCTCCTTTGGGACTCTGCCACCCTGGGATGGGTGGAGTCTGTCCCCTGTGGCTAATTCTTACCCTGCTGTTCAAGAGTTATATATTTGTTGTGATGAAAAAAAAATGTTTTTGAGTGTGTAAACACTAAACTTAAGTCCGTATTTTTACTTTGAAGGGCTCAAAGGTGGGCTCAATAGCTGCTATTGATTATTGTGTGTAACAGATGCCACAGAAGGCAAACATGGAGCCTGAAACTTTTCCTGCCAGCTGCACTTTCCTGCACTGAAAGTTGCTGAGGCCCAGGTTTGAGAGCAAGCGAGGTACAATATCACAGCAATCCTACACCTCCCTTCTACAAGCTGAGAAGACTCACACACATACTGAAGGCACCTACGTGAAAGCTGAAGGAAAAAGTGATGGGATGAGTTACTTTTCCTTGTAGCATTGACCTGACTGTAGACAGAGTTTTGACATTAAAAATAACGTTTAGAATCGCTTGGATCACTCATAGGCCTTCCTACATCCAAATCTCAATGGTGGTATAGCGCAGTTGTTAGGGCTTGAATTGATGTGTTTTTTTTCTTAATTTTAGTTTTAAACCACTCGACCTTTTTAATCCTTTAATCTGAATGCTCATTTCTCCAAAAAACATCTCCTAGTGGATCTGAACTGAATATCATATGTGGATTCTTTGGCACCTTACAGTACTAATGACTGCGACCTTGTGCTGTATTGTTGTCACTTCTCAACTAATTTCTCTCTCTGTCTCTTTAGTATTGCCATGGCGACCAAGGAGAACATGACCTCCCAAAGGGGCTTGCTGAAATCCATACAGAGCAGGGTCAACACGCTGGCCAGTATCCTTCACGCTGTGTGTGTGCGTGTGTGCGTGTGTGTGTGTGCGTAAGAAAGCACACAATAGACTGGAAACTAAAGGTTCCTGGTTATCCTGGAAGTTATTCCATCAGGAATATTTGTGTTTCAAAAATACCTTTTAATGGTTCACATTAGCACTCTAGATTTGATTAGTTATTATTAACAAACAATGATTTCTATCTTTATTTCTCACCTATAATCATAAAATAAAATTTCTAGTTAGCTCCTACTATACATTCTTAAATGAACTAAACAAGTAATGATGATAATTAATTAAGTCATAATAATAGTATAATAATGATACCAGCAATCGCAGCAGTGTCCTCATTTAGGATCCTAGTGGGGAAGAAGCTCTTACTATTGGGTCTCGCTCGGTGATGTGGACACCAAGGTAGTTAAAGCTGTCCACTCATTGAGGTTAAAAGGTTGCATAATTCCTTCCCTGCTTCTTGCCCAAAGTCCACTTTGGGTCATCTTGGATTATCTCGTTAGTCTTGCAGACGTTCGGGAGGAGGTTGTCTTCCTCAAGGCTTCATTGTTTTCAGTGATAAAGCCCAACACATCAGTGTCAGCGCCAAACTTGATGAATGTGTTTGAGTCAAAGGTTACTATATAGTGTGTATACAGGAAGAATAGCAGGGGGCTCAAAACACAGCCCTGGGGTGCTCCGATAAAAAGAAGTCCGTCTTGACTTTTAATAATTGCCTTTAAGCCCCAATCAGAATCCTTCTATTTGTGAGTGGTCTCGAGAATTTTCACACTTTTGTAGGTTTTTGCATGACATCGACAAATTGTTCGGTACATGCCTGCTATTCATGTTGTGTATTCACAATGTTTTCAGTCAGTCAAAATTTTACGGTAAACGTTGGGCATTATATAATTGTCGGCTTTATTGCAGCTGTTTCTTTTGCTATCAAATCACAGTGCTCCTCTATGCAACTGTCACCTGTAAAAGCTTTTCTAAAATAGATTTAGAGCTTAAAAAGTAAATATAATATTTGTGATCGTCCTTGACTTTTGACTTTCCTAGACCGTTTCCCAACCATCAACAATCTCATCCAACGAATCAACCTGCGGAAGAGACGGGACTCCCTCATCCTCGGCACAGTGATCGGCGTCTGCACCATTCTCCTCCTGCTCTATGCTTTTCACTGAACATGCCGACCTGGTGAAATGTTTTAAAGGAGCAGGATTGTTCTGCTTTCTTTGTAGCGTGGGAACCACAGGAGACTGAGCTCAGTAATTGAAGGACCCTAGAGGCTCCCGAATGGAAGGACGTTTATTTGGTCCAGTTCTTGAATGGGACCAACGTGAACTACTGAACTTGTATTCAACAGTGGGACAGATGGAGGGCTGGTAGTTGGGTGCTCTTCTATCAACAAGGGGAAGGAAAGCAGGAGTACAAATAAGACAAGATTTTAAACAATTATATTGATAACTTACTTGGAGGGAGACGAAGGAAAGAGACTGTGAGAATGTGTAATGTATCATGTTTTTCACAGGTTGAAGAATTTTTAAGTTGAATGGTTCTTTTTAATTGATGGAGTGGGACTACTTCATTGTGGGCTGTAAAATGTGAATTAATAAATTATTCATATAGTATGTGCAAAAGAGTATGTGACACTGCTAGATACTGAACATTTAAAACATTTTATTTTTAAAAATATATGATTTACAAAGTATTGGGATTTCTCATTTTGGAGTTTGAAGTTTAACTACCAGGACGCCACAGCGGGGCTTGTAAATTACTATTATTTTTTCCACATTTCCATACCTCAAAAAAATCCCGTAGTTGTTCTTTTTAGTATTTTACCTCTATTAGAGAGTTGATATTAAACAAAGAGACACAGAAACAAATCCCTGGCTGGATTAAACATTGTGGTTTCGTTAAATTAATGCTTGGAGCAGAATTGATCAATTAACTGGCAACCATTTTGATCATTGATTGCAATTTTTAAAACAAATGAACAGCTCCTTGAGAGAAGGAGTTTTTCCTAGTTGTAAAGTCAAGTAAACTGTTCTTTTTCACTACTGGTTAAACAAAACAAACAATTCAGATATGTCACATGAGGCTTGGACTATTTTATAAATGATTTCATCAACAGAAATAATCAGCAGAAGAATCGATTATGAATGATCGTTAGGTGCCGTCATATCAAAATTTCTATGTGCACTTTTAATAACTTCCTTTATTTGTAATCTTTCAGTCAGATAATTGAAATGCACAATATGAAGTCAGCTGTCAAATGTGTGAGTGTTTAGATCTCACAGGAGCAGCTAAGTGTTTCAGTTTCAGCTTGTGCTTCTTTGGTCACTTATCCAAGTTCCTTTATCAGTTCAGTGAGGTCACATAATGTCTGTCCTGATTCATCAGGACAGAAGGAAATATGGAGTCTTTTTTTTAAAGAGTGGCAAAATGTCTTCATCAAACCAGCCAGTTCTGTGGACTACGTCTAGGTTTCTATAAAAGACAAATGTAAACACTGCTTTGATCAGCTTTTCAAGGATTTAATCATTCTTCACCTTTCTTACAGAGCCCTTGAACCTCTTTTTAATTAAAATCCACCAGGTACACAAAGTGACATGAGAGATTTGAAGGTGGGAACTAAAACATTCGTCTGAGATGGGAATGATTGCAGACTGGTTTTGACTCATTAGATTAAAGTCTTACTTTGTTGGCGGGGGTGTTGGACTGTGAAAGAAGGACGCCCATGTGAGAAACATCTGTGTGTTTTTGTCTCACACTTTCAGGCTGTAATCCAAATAAGACAGGCCGACTTCAATAATGGACTGAGGAGGATAAATTTGGTTTCTTGTCCTCATTCCCTCTGTTTGATGCCATCTTCACAAAGAAAGACTAAAAGTATAACAGGCTGCAGATATTGTATAATGTCCTCGTGTCTGTTTTACAGCAGCCATACAAGCATTTTCATCTCTCACTTAAGGAGGAAAACCCTTTGCTGCAGTGTAATTTGGTTCAGGCGTGTACACGCTGTCCCGTCGGCAGCAGAGGTGCTGAAGCGTTGAACTCCTAAATATTTCAGCCACTCAAACTGAACGCCACTGAAGCAGAACTAAGCACCAGATCCTCTCACTTAGAAAGGTCGTGCTACAGTTCTTACTTCTGACAAGCACAAAGTCTGTTTATTCACAGCAGCTGTAAGTGTAAGATACAAGTCCGATTCTCTGTGTCTGTGAAGAAATCAGCTGGCTATTTTAAGTAATGTTTTGTAAAAAAAAAAAAACATCAGGGATGCTTTACCCGTCTTACCTTCAATGGTAGAAGACACAATCCAATGTTTTTATGTTTCAGGATTGTGGTGTTTAAGGTTTGCATCAGGTCGGGTGTGTAGGCGTAGGGAGCTGGCTGTGTGCAAAATCTGATCATCTAAAACCGATAGCTGTGGTGGCCATGAAAAATGGTGTTTGTTTATCAAGACGTGCTGTATGTAAAGGGTTTAGATATAATAAAAGCAGCTGTACAACGGTGCAGTTCAATACAAGAGCTTACTACAGACTGTCACAATAACATAGACCAAAATAAATCTGATTCAGTCTTAATAAAAACTGAAGTTACGCATAAATATTACACTCATAAATACGGTCTTTTATTCTGCTACATTGTACAGGTGTAGCTCTCATTTTCCCTGCATGTGTTTGAGTGAAAGAAATTGTTCTTGCTTACAATGTTTTGATATTCTTATGTTTCTTTTTTAACCATTGCCATTTTCACTCACTATCAGGCAATTGTTCTTTCACACTGGTAGCAAAGTCAGTCTGTTGGTTGGTCCAGACTGAAATAGCTAAACGACTATTGGATGGATGGACATTCATGGTCCCCAGAGGTTAAAACTGACTTGACATTACCTTCAAGGTTAACATTTTTGAAATATCCTGAAAACTATTAATAGGATTGCCATGAAGTTCGGCTAAGATAACTTTGATGATCCCTCGTCTTCTCATCTTGAAGCATCATCAGGTAAAAAAAAAAAAAAAGTTTATAATTTGGTTTATGCTGAAATACATTTCCCATAAGCCTCAGCTGCCTCAACTTTGTATTTAGTGCTAAGCTAAGCTAGTGAACACAGGAAACGTTATACGTGCTTTGCATCAGCATGTTAGCGTATGGTGTTTATCTCAGTAAACTCACTTCTGCCTGTCTCTGTCAACAAAAACATCCTCATAGGCAGTATGATCAGAAGGCAACTTGGACCATGCATGGTAACATTTATTCCAGACATGCACAATGTACACCACAGAGATGAAAACCGGCACATACAGTTTACTGGAAAAGAAGCACAGTAATATACAGTTTAGGAATGAAATGAAGGTTTGAACTGTTTTACTGACAGAGCAGAGCTTATAGGCTAGACAACTGGCTCTTGAAGAGAAATGGAGCATTTGTTTTGTACAGAAAATACACACGATGCCATTTTGACAACAGTGTACTGTAAGAATTTTCATTTTTAGTTTGGTAGTAAAGATGGGAACTCTTTGGATTTCGCTGCTTACAGATGTTTGGATAAAGGAAGTGATCTTTATGTACAGCTATGAATGGGAATGGAACCAATTAAAACCCCTTTTTTTGCACAAAACATTGTGCTATATCGTGTTAATATTCGACATGGCTGCAGTTGTTCACTTTTTACATTGATGATGTTCCGTTTAGAAGAATTTTAGCTGCATAGTTTGATAAATTTCATCTTTCATCAGTTATTAGTCATCAGTTAGTAATTAGCTGGTGTTTTTTTTCACTTGTATGAGCCCTTTAACAGCCAACCACTGGAACTCAATAAAATGGCATCACTTTTTATCACTTCGTCCAAATGATTCCTGATTTAAATCGTACAGTGATAATAAAAAAAAACATCAACACTCAACGAAACGGTGGATTTAAATAATGCTACATGGTCTTACAGTGACGTTACCTGTGCTTGTAGCATAAGCCTGTAATGTGTCAATACAACAGTCCTGTGTAGTCACGTGGGATTTAATACAGTGACTTCTCTCTGATAAGTGACGAATACAGACAATCTGTCGTGCTTGGATTTGAAAGAAAATTATTATTTAAATGCTATTTGTTGTTCATCAGTCAAACTAAAACTCAAAGCCCTGTTCATTTACAAAAAAATAAATGTGTGTAAGCCTGTTTGGCCCATAGCATGCGTACATATTGCATATATATTTTCCCATATAAATACATTTCATACCAGTACAAGGAGAGGAAAACAGTGAAACAATGGCATTTAACAGTCCATGTATAACAATGTAAGAATGATACTGGAAAATGAGGAGCTATGGTGTAAAAATTAGTACATATGTAAAATGGAGTTTAAGGGTACAAGATGGAGAAACAGAGATAAAACTAAACGACAGAAGCTGCTGAATCAGCCTTTGTGGTGAAGAATTAGAGGATGTGAAAAGAAAAGACAGAATTGAAAGATGCTGGGGGGTTTGGCATGCGTTTAGGTCTCTGCCAGAGCAAGGCAAAGAGATTTTGGAGACACAACGGGGGGTGTTAGAGGGTTAACCACAGTCCTCACACATTCTACAGTGGCTGGACTCACATAATGTACACAAATCACTCTTCCATGTGCAAACCTGTTAGCCTCTCTGACTCCTTTATAAGACAAGAGACAACTAATAACAGTCAAAACGAAGGCAGACGTTTGGTAATCTACATTCAGGCATGCAATTGGTCTCAATTTTCTTTTTCTTTTTTTAGTTCAAAAACTTATAATAAAAAAACAAAAATTCAAAATGTGTTCCCTGCCCCTTTTCACAAACCCTTAAATTTCTACTGACAAAGCAGCCATTGTGACAGTCTTAACAAACCCAGCACCACTTGGCATACAAACATTTTTATAAAATGTACATCTATATATATATATATATATATCTCCATATTTAAAATATATTTGTAGCTGTATATGCTTTGAATGCAAGAGGAGTATAGAGAAGTATATGAGTATATGAGGATTATACGCAGCTGTCCAAAGTTTGAAGTCCAAACCCAGAATCCGTTTTTTTTTTTCTTCTTCAAAGGAGCCCCATCGGAGACATAGAAAACGTCTTTTGGTCACTCTCTCCTCATACGTAGGTCATCCTCTTCATTTTAAGAAGTCCAATATTCCAAAAAGAAACATTTGACGAAGACTTGGCCACATACAAATCTGCTTTTTTCTTTTTCCTCTGTTTTAACCTGAACAATTCTACCTCAGGGTTTTCATTATTTTTGTCAAGCAAATGTTACTGGATTCTAATGCATGCATCTCTGAATTATTTTTTTCATTTGTTTATTTGCTGCAGTGCCCGTTCTCACAAGTTGCCTCTATATATATATATTTTTTTTTGCATTCTGAGGGTGGTCATGGTGTCATTACCAGATGGCATAAAGTTAGGAATGGTATTTATTTATTTATTTTGGAATGGGCTTTTATTTTTATTTTTTTTCTTGTTGCATCCGTTGTTGTTGTTTCACGGTTAATTTGATCTCCTCAGGTCCTGTGGCCTGTAGAAGAAAGAAGAAAGAAGAAAAAGTGTGAAGAGAAAGTCAGGTCAGACACAAAGACAGCTTCATTATTTTCACTGCTGTAGCTCAAGTGTTGAAAGCTGTGAGCAGTAGCGTAGCCGCCCATGCTGCACAGTCAGCCCACTACGCTCACTGCAGTGCTAAATCAATCCGCACACACTCACACAGGGCTTCGGGAAAATGTGCTGAGTTTGGACATAGAAAAACACACATCTCATGCTTGTGTGCTAGTGTCATATATCACTGTGTAATCGTAATGCAGTATGTATTCTTTGTTGTTGAACACTTGTTGTTAAAGCCCTGTGTGTGTGTGTGTGTGTCTGAGTGGACAAACACACACACTCCATACATCATTTTCAAACGCTTCACCCTTTGCATACTCACAAGCTATAATACACACATATCATTTAACTGATGCACAGTAAACTAGACATCATTCTGTGTGTAAATATGAGTTATTATTACAAACCTTAAAACAGCTAGGTTTTACCCTGTGATTTATTTTTCACTTTACATCATTAGATTTTGAAATTTCTTCCTTATTGTCTTTGTAGTACCTAAGAAAGTGAAACTGAGGTGTAGACTACAATGATGACAATGCCCAGGATGATGGAGACGATACTGAGTAGACGAGCCAGTCGACCCAGCCTCCTTGCCCCGTCGATATCCCCCACTTGAAGACTGTTTCTGGACTGGAGACACAAAAAAAGCACAAGGTATTACCAAGAGGAACATTTACAGTTAATATATAAGATATAAGCAAACCATAACACAGTAGAGTAATATGTTTCAGTTGCAACGGACAATAAAAGAGTATAAGACTGGGAGTAAACGCACCACTGGGAGTACAGGGTAATAACACTATAATGTAAATTACATAATCCAGAGAGATGTTAAGTTGCTGTTAAAATGAAATGAGGAAATATTTTTGTTGTAAAAACCTCTCTAACGAATTTATTTTGAAATGTTCAGCACACCCTGAGGATATAGATTCAACCCCCATAATGGCTCAAAATGCTTGTGAATACTTGTGAAGGTGATCCCTATTATTACTAGACATGTCAAACCAAATTAAAATGCTAAAAATGAATGCACTGCCACAGAGTGTCACAGGGTTGGTAGTTAAATCCCTTACTCCTCACATCCTGGTGCTTGATGGGCAGACTGTGCATGGCAGCGCTGTCACCATCTGTGTGTGTGGATGAATTGTAAGCACAGTCAGTTTACCATAATGAAAACATTTGTAGCAGAAATAGATTTTTCTTTTGTCGCAATGAAACCTCCAAACAAACTCATGGCTCAGGGTGAATATTTGCTCAAAATCCAGACTACGATATGTTTCATTCATCCATATTCTGTAACTGTTTATCCTCATCAGGGTCATGGTGGGCTGGAGCCTATCCCACCTGACTTAGGGCAAGAGGCAGGGTACACCCTGGACAAGGCGCCAGTTGATCACAGGGCACATAGAGACAGACAACCATTCACACTCACATTCACACCTACGGATAATGTAGAGTCACCAATTAACCTGCATGTCTTTGGGCTGTGGAAGGAAGCCGGAGTACCCGGAGAGAACCAAAAGTGCTAACCTACGATATGATCAAAATGTAAAATACTGCAAAACGTGGACTATATATACAGGACGCAAATATAAAATGTAACCCATTAGGTCACTGAAAGATTCCTGTTCAAATACAGTGTTGCCCATGTCAACCTAAACACCTCCCAACCAGTACCACCACACTCCTCAAGCTGCACTGTTTCTGTCTTTTTAAGTTGAGCCTTTAGATAGTTATGACGTTCAGATTCCACATATCCACAGTGACTTTCAACATACATAATCCAAAGAAGGTTCCCTCCACAGTATAGGATCTTGACTTTCTCCGGCAGCTCTCTGAGAAGTTAAAATATTTATCAGTTTTCTGTTAATTGACAGCTGAGTTATTTTAAAGGGGAAATCACACACACATACTGTACAGTAAGGCTGACTTATCTGGATGCTGTCGAGTAAAATGGCGACATGGCAAAAACAATTTATTACCGGCTGTGAACGATGAAATTGTCTATTTCGGATTGGTGGATTGGGATTAATAAAAAAGATATGACTTGCAGAGCCAATTGGATGGAGTAGGTGAGCGCAGCAGTGTGAAGGCGCTGTAGATCAACTTAATGCTGTATGTATATGGCTTTATGTATGGTGCAGATAGAGAGACAGGATGATGTATGTGTATGTGTGTGAGGCATGACAGATGGATCCTCAATCCTTGTCCCGGTCCCAAAACAACAAATCTCATGCAGCATCTTCTCATTAACCTTGGCTTGCATTTAATATCGGCTGCTTTTAATATGCGACACACACACCATATGTGTATAACCAGATACACACAGATACATTGTTTGGTTCTTGACATCTTTACTCTTTTTTACCAAGGTATTTCTCCTTTATAGGAAAGGGTGTACTAAGATTGACATGGTGTGACGGCTAAACAGAGTTGTGTTGTCTTTCCGTGCTAAACAAGAACTACAGGTTGTGCTGAGGTAAGGAACATCAACGTCGGACACTGGAGAGTAGGAAAAACACTGGCTGATCTGATGAAATCCACTTCCTGCTGTCTCACTCTGGTTGTGTGACTCAATGCATCCATCACGCAGAGTGAAAACACTGCAGTCAGGTGATGGTGTTGATTACGTCCGCATGGCGCTCACTGCGCCCCTTTGTAATGAATATTTAGATGTTACAGGACATCTGACCATCTCTTTGATCAGTATCTATTATGGATTTATTTTGATAGGATAATGCGCAACGCCAGGAGGTCAGAACCATCCTTTCATTAACAAAACTGTGAAATCAGGTTATGCAGTGGCTTGTACGCTCACTGGATTCCAATCCAGAGCAACATGGGGGCTGTACACAATACCAGCTGGTGTGTCAGCCTGGGTCGGCATCCCTGTGGGCTGGTTTTAACCAACTTTTGGGTGCGTACAGTGCCCCGATAAACTGAGACTGTTTAGAGGTCAGACTCAGGGTGAAAACAATAGAGAAGTGTCACTAATACAATGTTTTAACCTGAGTGTGACAGAAAAGAGCAAAGAGAGAAGGTGAAGAGATCACATGTAACAAAGCTCATGTTATAAATCCAAACCTCTCCATGCAACGCCACGAGGCCATGCATTACAGGAGCTGTCCGTAGTACTGAACCAGAGACCGTGTGTTGTCTATGTGTGCAGCACAGCAGGAAATGGACCTCTCACTCCCATCATCTATATTCAATTACACAGCTTTATATTTGTAGGATGTGTATCCTGAAATGAATATATTAAGGAGAAAATGTGGCCTATAAAAGCCAGTTCAGTAGTGCAAAGCCATTTGTTTTCTAATCATTTCCATCTCACATTTAGCAATGAATGTGTCTTTAATTTAAACGTTGTTGGAGGAATCATGTCAAAGATAAAGCAGAGGGAGAGGTGTGATTAAAAAGGACGTGTTACGGAGGGAAGGCGAGGTGAAATGTTCTTTCAGTGCCTGAAATTTGCTAGTTCGTCGTTATAAAAACAGTTTTTTCAGTTTAGACTTGATCATTTTCCATTTTTCATTTTCAGTGTGAAATATTTTTTTTTTCCACACAGAGTTGGATGACAATCCCCAGCATGCCTCTTAACTGATTACAAAACAATCCAAAACAATGCAGCTTCTTGTCTCACTCAGTCAATACTAAGGGTGCAGAGTTGGGGTTGCCTCAGTATGAGATAAAATTACACTGCAGAGAGAGAGACAGAGCTCCCTCCCTCCTTTCTCCCTGATCTCCCACCAGTGACTTCATCCCCTCACTCCCATGAGCCTATCTGTCTCCAGGCTGTCTCTGGTGTAGTCAGATCCCACAGTGCACCTGGTGCCGGTGGGTGGTGACAGTGCAACCCCCAGGTGTTCCAGTGCACCTGAGAATTACTGTTAAATGAGCACAACATTGACTTTGAAATATGGTTTCTGTGTTTGTGAAGACAGAGAATTAAAATTGTTGTTAAAACTTCGTGTTTAAATATGTATATGTAATATGTGTTTTTTAAAATATTTTTCCAATGGGGATATTAATACTTTGGATTTTATATAAGAAGCACACACAAAATATGATCTTAACTGATGAATAGTGAGATTTTTAGATGTCATATCTACAAAGATTTGTCCTGTGTCATGACAAACACTTATTTTAAGTTCAAGTTTAATTTGGTTAACATGATATATACAATAGGCTTTAATTCACATTAATTCAAAAGCATAAAAACACAATTGAATGTCAACAATACGACATTTAATTGACAAAAAAATATTTTGATTGGAGAGGTAATACTATTAACTTAAAGTAGGCGTTGGTGCAATTTCAGTGTGCTTTAGCCACAAAAGCTAAATCAACGTAAATGTCAATCTGCGCTCTGGACAGTAAAATAAGAGATTTTCTTTCTCTCACTCACACACACTTCTCACTTCCAAGTCTGCAATGTGAAGCTATGGTAGAAACACAGTCCCAGTGGAGCCTGTATCGATCCGGACTCACATCGCAGAGAAAAGCAGCATCAGCACCTTAAATCAATGGAAGCCTCTTTCAGAAAACACTGCCTATTTACCCTCATAGAGAGGAAACATTAATGAATAAAAAATTTTAAATGATATTTTCCATCCATTATAAGAAAGAAAGGAAATAAATAAGTGTGTGTGTGTGTGTGTGTGTGTGTGTGTGTGTGTGTGCTTGTGTGTGTATGTGTGTGTGGTCAGTAGGAGGCACCCCTTGCTTGGCTGATGAACGTCTATATTGATTCACAGCGAGAGTAAGCCTGGTCATATTTGTTTTCTGAATGGGAAATTCTACCCTCAAAGTGTCTTGTCCAGTGTTCATTGTGCGACCAGTGTACACACACACACACACACACACACACACTACTCTCTCTCCCTCTCTCTCTCTGATTCATGTGTTCAGCAGAGGAAGGTGGAGGCTAGTAAGTCGGTAAGTGCTCTCTTTCTCACTTGTCATCAATAATGGAGGACCAGCATCAGCCTGGTGGAGAGGGACACTGTACAACCAGGAGCTGGTGTGTAGTTATGTCTGTCAGACCGGCCATTTTGATCAAAGTAAAATTGTTCATTTGCATTTACATAAATTATTTCCAATATAAAGTGGATCTTCTTCATACTTAATTACCTAACCTAATTTTATGCAGCCTCTTGAAAAAGTGTAAAGTGTTGTAGAAAATCTTGTAGTCAGAGAGAGAGAGAGAATTTAGTCTGCTGGCTTGGTTTAGCTCGGTGTAAGGAGCATCATAGCCTCTAGGGGCCGCTAACAGGGCTTTTAGACTCAGTAGTCTTGTTACACTAGAATCTCCATTAAAATTGCAAACCACTCAATGTGGTCAGATGATCAAATCTGTCAGACCCATGATGGCAAAGCTCTCATTCCTGAAGCTATAAAATGCATTCTAGCTGCAGCTCATACATTTTAATTGTATTTCTATCTTGGTTGGCTTGTGAAATGGAAACGAGATTCAAATAAGCTAACTGTTAGTGGCAAAAAAACAACACACAAAGCCATGATGCCGTATGTCCTTTTCCATTTAGCACAGTAGTAGTAGTAGTGATGAGTGGGTTTCACCATTAACTGTTCAAAGCACAGTACATTTTTATTAAGATTAATGGGACAGGCTGCTTAGTAATGTATTTGTCAAAAGATGATTATATTATCATTATACAGTACATCTACAAAGTGCTGGCTGTCCTGTCCAGAAAGGGGCAAACACATCTGCAACTAAAGTGCTATCAGATTGATACAGGAAAAGGAAAATACTAATTATCAATCAGGAGAAGGTCTATCTGGCTCCACCAGAGGATTAAAACGGATTACAACATGAAATGCATTTAGAGATCACTACTACCTTGATGTTATGTTGATGTTATTTTCACCATCTTAGTGTAGCGCCTTAGCATCTTAACATTTATGAATTGGCACTAAACACAAAGTAAAGCTGAGGCTGATGGTGATGTCATTAGTTTTGCAGGTATTTAGTCACAAACCAAAGTACTGGACAAATTTAAGATTTCACCTGATGAAGACAGTAGATAAAAAGTCACCAAAGTTCTAACAGTTGAGAGGTACGTAAATGTGTGAACCAAATTTCATGGCAAACGATTGAATAATTGTATTTAAATCTGGACCAAAGTGGTTGGGCAGCAGAGAAACAGAGCAACGTCACCTTCCTTTAAGCCGCATCCAAAGTGGCTGCAGGCAAAGTTTGCATGTCGGCTTTATGTGCATTATTTGAGTTAACGTCTAGAGTTAACATATATATTCAATTGTAATTACATTATAATATTCTATCATAATTCTAATAGCACAGAAAAATACTGCATTTTGGTGAAGCACTCTTTCTTTTGGTGACAACTTTGAATATATAGGATTTGAAGATTTCTGATGTTGGAAGCTCCTTGTGCGAGTATACTACTGTATATAGCTGAAGACACCCCTCCCCCATACCTCGTAAAGCTGGGTGGTGCTCTAATGCCATTACTATCCAGCAACATGTCAGCGTTAGCTTTCCATACATTGTTTTATCAATTGTAGAATGATGATATCACGTGTGTAGGTTTAAATAAATAATGTAAAAAAGTCTGTTTTCTATTAATAATAATAATATGAGCAGTATCTGCTTTTCTCTCTGATTGGCTTCATATTGTCTGCAGTATTACATTGCTAATAAGAAGTCATCTACCTATGCACACACACACACACACACACACACACACAGCCATCCATCCAGTGCAGCTTTGCGAGTCCATATTTCACAGGCAAATCTGCCGAGCGTGCAATAATGGTCCTGCAGTTTGGGCCTTCCCATTACTGGGATAGGCTGGTCTGGGCAGTAAAAACCCCTGCCACTCCAATCCCCATAATTGACTGCACATCTTCTGTGTTTGCCTGCCACAGGCCTTCCCCGTCAGAGATCTGTGGCGGCAGCCAGCTGGAAGTTGGCTTTTAGGTGGTCCTGCTGCCGGAAGTGGCGGTGGACGACGATGATGATGATGATGAATGTAACTTCTGGCGGTCCCATTGTTAGCAAAGAACCATCTGCCAGTGCAGAAAGATGCTGACTCTTTTACAAGGCTAAATGAGGCCTGAATTGTTTGGACTTAATTATAGTTCATTTTAGCTGTTTACAGGATTAAAACATGGAAACCTGCCTTGTTGTTTGATGTTTCGTGTCTGACTAATAGAGATCATGTGACAGAATGATTGTTTAGGTCATTAGAAGGTCAAAGTAGACAACTAAAACAATTTAGTTGAGGTTACAGAGATAAACATTGATTTTCTTCGGCCACTTGGGAACAGTGGAACAGCCTAAAACACTGGAACCTAATATATTTCAAGCAGTTGTGTTTGTGTCCTGATGAATGTAGGTTCAAAATGTACTCCTCCTTTTGGCTCTGGTTTGGTCTCTACCAACTCCTGAGGGAAATATCTGGCTCTTCACTTCCTAAATGCTTCACTGTCTTATCTGGGTAATCGATAACTTGAAAACAGGGTTGATGAGAAATCCAGTCCAAAATGGACTGAAAAACTCTATAGGACTGTAGAAGATTAGATAATTAGACTATTAGATATTAATTCCTCTGTTTCTGTTCATTTCCTGCGGTCTGCGCTGTTTCCTCCGCTCATTAATAACATCAGTTGAACCGTTTCCTTTTATTTTCCTGTTCAACTTTCCCGAAGTCTCCATTTCACATGAGCTTGCTCTCCGGGGGTGACATATCACGTGGTATCAACCACATTACTTTTGATTCATTTGTTCACAGCGAGCGTTGTAAACCTCTGTTTTCCTGCTCTGACTCACTTGCACTTATCTGAAATCACTGTGGTATCCGATTCGATTCCTTTCTAATCCAGTGATAGGAACTACTTTATATCCATTTGCTGTCTTTCACACCCATCTGCCCTTGTCGTGAATGATGTTTTGATCTTCTTTGCGATGCCTGTATCCCCTTTCCATATACCCAGAAAAGAGGGAGGATGCTGATCGCTGCCACAGGGTTGGCTAACTGCTGCAATCTGCCCTCTGCAAAGAAACCAAATTGACTTCTCTCGCCTTCTATTGAGTTAGTGGCCGGCTCCAGTTTCTCCCTCCTACACTTTTGTTTCTTCTGCCCTCTGTCAAAGCCTCTCTCTCTTTCTCTCTGCCATTAGCAAGTGGCTGACTTGTGAATGTCAGTGGGTTCACAATGATGGCTTGGGGAAGTACAGGCTGACTGGTGGATACTGCCTGATATTCCCTCTGGTGTGTGGTGCCCACAGGGGTGATATTACAGAACTAATGGGTTTACTGCATTGTCTTTGCCTTGTTTCTCTGTAGATCTGAGTGTTGGCTGCTGTACAGTGTCAGAAGTAAAGTGCGCTGAAAAAACACAAATGGCTGTGCCAATAGCAACTGAGCTGCCATCAGCCAACTGGAGTTAAAATCCTGACACAACAGAGATGGCACTAAAAGAGTGGTAGAATACTGCCATGTACTTTATGCAAAAGTCAGTCAAAAGCTGTTATTTTTCTGTATTGTAATGTAGATCACCTTCTCTGCCTCCACTGGCATGTAACAAGACCCGTTGTTTGGTTTTGTTTTGGTTGTTACAGATCTCAATGAGCCACTGTTTTTTGTTTTTTTTTGACAGGTGCAAAATGCAAAAGAACTTTCACCTGAATGTGCTGCTCACAGGATTTATGTTTGTAGTTATTTGTTGCTTAAAGGAGAGAATAGTTTAGAAAGTGCAGGTACATTGATAAAAGAAGTAGTTTTCAACACCTGTGCAAGCTTCGTTTTCTTTGGTTTCTGGTGCTGTCCAATTAAAAACAAATTAACTCAGTATCTCATGATGACAACATTTAAAATTTGAAAAGCTCCCTGCAGATAGATAGATATAAGATGGATTTTATTAATCCCACACCAGGGGAATTCACTTATTACAGTGGCTCACAATATACAAGGTGGATAGGAAAAATACTGGTGGTTCAACTGGTGGAGTCCTTTGTGCAGGGACCCGGTTCTAACTTCCAATGTAACACTGTTGCCTGGGTCCGGACTATTAAACAGTCTCAGTGTCTGCCTCTGTTGAAACACGGACACTTAACTAGCTGCAATGATGGTGACACACCCTGAATTTTGTCTGACCGCAAACAGACAGATAAACCAAGCCTGATGCCAGTGCTTAGAATTGCAGTTGTGTAGTGTGTTGTCTGCCTAAATTGAGTAAATCTATTATAAATTGTGTATTAATGGTTAATCGTGTGAGATTTAAGGGACTCTATTTACAGAATATAACTGAAATAGAATAATAATTATGTTCATAACTATGTTTTCACTGGTGTGTAATCGCCTGCAAATAATTTCTACAGATGCTGCAGGTCCTCTTTCACACAGTCCGCCATGTTGACCTGCCATGTTTCTACAGTAGCCCAGAACAAACAAACCAAACACAGATCGGGTGTTTCATGTTTCTTTCCTCATTTTGTGAGTGCCATAGAGCGCCCATGCCTAGAAGGGTAGAGCGAGTAGAAGGGGTTGAAATCTGCAACTACACCGCTAGACACCGCTTAATCCTACACACCGCATACCTTTACTGAAAACAGTTAAGCAATCAAACTGAATCACCCATTGCTGTGCCACAAAACTTAAAATATAATGATTTTATCTTTTGATTTGAATTTTCAGCCCTGTGATGAACTGGTGACATGTCCAGGGTGTGCCCAGCCTTTCACCCAGAGCCAGCTGAATGTTGTTTTATATATAATAAAAAATATAATAAAAATCCAGTGAAAATGTTGTCCATAGCTCTGGTATGGAAACATGATCCCAATGAAGGAGTGTAGTACACAAATAATTGCAAGCCCTTGTTAGTAAATAAAGGGCTTTTGTATGATTCAGTCGGGCTTCTGACCCTGATGTACAGTTTCCATACGTTAGTGGACCTTTGACTTTGGTTACTAGTGGTGTCAGCCTTTTTACTGAAGGCAGTTACAAATTAAATTACTGACCTGCCAGCCTTTTAGAAAATTCAGTTGTATCATGTTATGTGAAAGTATGTCTGTGGAATGCTCGTACTACATGTGCACACGGTACAGTATGTAATAGCCAATAACGACAAATAACTTATTGATCACTGGGAGTGAAGTTAGGTTAGTAATTACCTAAATTAAATAAATATTGAGCCATTTGCTTTTGCAGTTCTTATCCCATAAAACCTTGACATGTTTTTATTTCACGTATTGACTTTGTGAATTTACATTTTCAACTTTTCCATATCTGATCAGCCCTGATGGAGGACTGTGAACATCTGAAGGGAGGGAGGGGGGACGTACTGACTCGGGGAGAAGATTAAATCAGCTGCTGGTTATCAGGTGCTTCCTGCAGCTTTTGTGGGAGATTTTCCTAGCCGGATGTTTCACTGTATCAACTTGCACAAGCGTAATCTGAAGACGAAATGTGGAGCTTTTAAGTTAAGTGTACAGGCCGAAATGCCACTTTTTATAAATGTGTTTTCAGCTTTGCTGCATTTTCACCGGCATGTTGCTGCATGTGTGCCAAAGAGAAGCGAGGATCAATGTTGGACACAATCTGCAGTTTTTTAACATTACAAAATCATTAATATACTCACGTGTGCGATGAATTACAGTCAAATACAAAAGTGACACATCTCTGCTTGTCAGTGCGCATGACCTTCACACTTCATTTTTTATTTTCACACATCTAAATCAAACATAAACCCAGCCGCATTACACCTTGATATCCACGACATTCTCTAAATTTTGCACTGGACGTTTGAAATAAGCTACCAGCTCTCACAGCCTTCGAAAACAACTCCACCATTTTACTGCAGATCTCTTGCCACTGCCACAAAAAAAAGTGTCAGCTTTCAGTTTTATCGCAGATCACCCTCAACATAAATCTTGTAGACTCAATTACATGCGCTGCAGTATAAATGTGGACCATGTAGAGAGTTGACCGACTGAGGATTGTGTCCCTTAGAAAACATTTATTGAATGAAGAGTAGCAGCTTAACAAGCATCTGTGGCTGCCCGACGTGGCTTCACTGTCTCAGCTGCTTCTTGTATCAGCGTTTCTTGCATCCTGAAACTTTCAGCTGGATGATTAATCAAGTGTCAGCGCTCCTAAGCCAGAACAACCAGCAGCTGAGTGGCAGCAGCAGGCCTGGGATCGTTTAAAGTCTCAGCAGTGGGAGAGCTGATGATGCACTGAGCTCTTGGTGTGTGTTGAATTCTGATATCCGTGAATTTATCTGGGACCACAGAACTGTAGTTACAATTAACTGTAGTTAAATGACAAATTTTCTTTCAATGAATTTATGATAAAAATGAATTTTATTTCACATGTAAATAGCGACCAACACATGGCATGGTAGTATGATTTGGCACAACATTTGTCATCATCAACAGTATGCATCATATTCAAATGAGTCTCTCTGTTTTGGTGGAAAAATGTTTTTTTTAAACAACTTCCTAAACTAACAATAACCTTGTTGACACTTGCAGTTACTCTGGTGTCTGTTTAAATAAATACCATTCACGCAGGAGGGTTAGGCACATTTCTGAGAGACTCTACTATCTGAGTCAAATATAGAAAATTATTCAGTAGCTGTCTCTGTTTTTTTTTGTTGTTTTTTTTATGTGTGAATTTAAAGCTTTACTCTTTTTTATATATTTCTGTAAATCATTTCGTTTCAGATGTCACCCTTGTTTTTGTTATCCTGACGGATACTTTTTCATTTCTTTTTTTATGTTTGACCAAAAAATGATTTTCTGTTAAAGATAACTGATTAACCCGTTTCTATATATCTATCTATATTTTTATTTTTTTTTTTTTTAAACAAAAAAAAAATATATATATATATATATATTATATATTATATATATCTATATATATATATATATATATATGTAATGTTTATCTATTCAGTTTGATGACCACTTTCTCTAAATTGTCACTCAATTATACAAAAGTATCAAATATGATATTTATAGTGGCTTTTAATGACTTAAGTGGACAGTGAAAGATAATAAAACTATAATAGATAGCAGAGATAGATACAGATGCAGAATCATATAGTTGTTTGTCAGGTCGGTTATACAAACTATGTTAATATCAAACCTTCTTTATTTATTTGACACATGGATCACATGGATGTTTGCTAAGTTTATGAAGTCTGAATTTACAGTTTGTCCCTCTTCTCTTCAGCTACTCTTTCTTAATGTCAGATTTAGACCTGGGGGTATTACTCCACAACATCAGACTATTGTAGTTAGTCATTTTGGTGATCCAAAGAGAGAGTTTAGTAAAGTGACACTCACCATGATGGAGTACACCAGTGCTACAATGCTGACAGGCCAGACCGGGCAGAAGCAGGACATGATGACGAGGATGAGGTAGTCCTTGGGCTTCGGGGTCTCCTGGACGGTAGCGTTCCCGGTGGAGGAGCGACTCAGACTGGCCTTGGACGGGGACAGGGGGGCGGCGGCGGCCAGCTGCCCGGCGGAGCCCGATCTCACAGACACGCTGTGACCGTTCTGGTCGGCCTCCAGACCCTTGTCGGTGTCCATGTTGACCGTGAAGGAGGTGGACATCTTCATCCCATTCCCTCCAGGCTCGGTGGTCAGGGCCAGGAGTTTCTCCGTCTCATAGGTGTCCGCGGGCGGTGCGCCTCCTCCACCCTCACCCAAGTTGGACTTGAGGAAGTCGGTATCCGTGTTGATGGCCATGCTCAAGACTGAGTTAAATCAAATTAGATCAGAAAATGAATATATTTTTAAAACTGTTTTAAAATGGATTAGAATCCAGGAGGCATAGGCATCCTATAATAAAGATGGATGTAAGTTTTTACAACTATTCTTTCAACTTTGGTGGCGTAACCAGGAGTGTGATTTATAACCAGAAATAATATTATCTGATTATAGCTTTCTGCAACAGATCAAACACACTAAATCAAAACAATAAAATCAGAGAGGAGATGAAAGAATCCTAAAGATGTCATTCCTCCTCATCCTCTTCAATCACTTTCCTTCCCGTCCGCCGTTTGACTCATTTCCAACAGGGGGGGTCTCGGATCATAAAAACCTCTCTGAAACATCCGAGGAGGAACAATTCAGTCAGAGGAGCTCCCGCTTGATCCAGTCCTCACCACTTTCCTTTAAGTCTGTGCCTGTTCAGGGAAAAGTTGCCTATTTCCCTTTCAAAAGAAAGGAGGATGAAGATGAAGCCTCTCTCTCTCTCTCTTAAAGCACAACCCCAAAATGAGCCACTCTCTCCTCCTGTCCTCCTCTTCTGTCTCCACACCGCAGCAGCACAGCGACTGTACTCAACTTGGGACCAAGTGTCAAGTTAGCTGTGTTAAAACACAACACTTCCGGTAGTATACAAGCTTTATTTTTTAACAAGAGGATACGTGACAATAATGAACCCACATTATTTTATTCTATCTAACAAATATAGATGAATTCATATTTTATTTTATCTACTAAATTGAAATATAATTGTTCCTATTAAAACATTTGCTGTGAAGGCTCCAGTGATCTGCAATAACCTGCTTCTAAAGACTAAAGACCTTTTTTTATAAAGGCCCTATTTTGTTTTGTTCTTATCATATTATTATTATTTGTGCTCGGTAGAGTGCCCCAGTGTTATAGTGGCATATACAGTGTTGTCATTATTTGGGAAAACACGTCTGTGCTCATTTTTAAGGCAAAAAAAATCTTGAAAAGTCAAATATTAGAAATGACTTATTAATGTTGCCTGTATAACCTGCATGGCTTCTAGATGGAGCAAGGTTGGTTGGCAATTATAAGGTTGCCGGTTCAAAATCCAGGTTCTTCTGTACACAATAAACTCACAATGTGAGATAAATGAATGGGAAATAACATAAGCTTCTCTGAATAGCAGTATTTGCCATTGGATGCTGTGTATATAAGATTGAAACATGTTCAGTAGATGAGGGACTTGCAAGTATAGATTAAATCAAAGTGATCAGTAAAAGCAAAGGGAAAAGATAAAAACAAATTCATATACCTATTATTTATTACCTTCCTTTCAAAATCGGACTTTTATAGGTTTTTATTTTGAATAGATGACCATTGTACTTCCGGTATAAAATTGTCTTTCTCTGGTTAACTTGACGCATCTCTTGTTGGAGCAGGGCAGTCTGGCGCGGAGCCCCCTCCCTGTCTCCCTCCTCCTCCTCCTCCTCCTCCTCCTCCCCCCTTTCTTCTCTTCCACTCAACATCAGCACCAGTGGTTTATGGAGGAGAGCCAGCGGCGGATTGTGCTGCTATGCAGAATTTACTGTATCCCTGTGGTGTTTCAGGGCAATGGTTTCCAAAGGCACAGCCCGACATCATACATCAGCCCCTTTCTGAGTCAATTTTCTAAATAGCACTGAGAATACTCAGGTGTGAAGATTAATACAACGTTTTACTGCATCTGGAAGGAGATAAATTACATACAGTCTTTATGTAATTAGCCTTATATTAAACCACATGGTTTAGTCTCCTTGTTTAGGCCTCCTTGCCTCAGAAAGCCTTAGTAAGGATGGTTGTAAACGGGTTGGATGCTCAGTAGCTTTCTTTCTTTGATCTGCTCCTATTGATTTCCCTCATCATTTGACTGGTGCATTAGCGTCAGCCTCATTTCCCAGAGTGAGTGCTATACTGCACCGTGACCTGTGGGGGTGAGGTGGTGGTGGTGGTGGGGGACTAGTGCAGATAGTGATGAGTGGGGATTCCCTGAATGAAACTGAGCTCCCAGTGTGATGTCATATTACTATTGATCTAATATTTTATGTCATTGAAAAAAAACAACATTTCAGTGCATTTCCCAGATGTATGAGTCATAACTCCCCCTTTATTAAACTCCATCTGTTTCCATCCATCTCTTTCTCTCCCTCTGTCTTCATCCCTCCACACTTTGACACTGCAGTAAGCTCTTTTGAGATGTACACAGGAGAGCAGTAATAGGTACCACACATATCCTTCATGTTGATGAGCCTAGACTCTTCATGAAAATGAGAGCTGCCCAGGAGAGAGCTGCTGAAACAGGGTTTAATATGAAGCTGAGGAATAATTGTGGTCAGAGCTCTACCTTGTGGAAGACCGGCGTGCTTACAAGACTCAGAGACGTGACTTAGTTTTTATTTTTTTTATTTTATACAGCTATTACTTATAAATGACATAAATTTGACATAATTCAAGGAAAACAGTGGTAAAATGTGACAATTCTGAAAAAAAAAAAAATCACAATATTCCAAAACAATATCACAAATCAGAACAGTAGTAAAGGAACAATTCAACATTTTGGTAAATATACATATTCATGTTCTTTCCAATACTATTTCATGATTGTGTCCAGAGGTAACAAAATCCAAAATCACTAATTAACAAGTTATGATGGTGCTGGTTAGTGGATTTTGAAGAAAGAAAATAAACATTACTGTACCTTTGAGAAACTCTGTAATCATTATTAGATCACTTAATGCATCCATTATTTTAGCATTTAGGTACATCTTTAGGAATATAAAATACCAGTGAATGCACAATTTAATTTCTATAGATTGTTTTAAACATGGATTTGAGGAAAAAGAAAGACAGGCCAAAAGGTTTATGTAACTTTAAATTTTATTGGACTTTCACCCTAATGGGAGTCAAAAATTAAGCATGGAGATTTGTGACAACTTTTCTCCTCTTGAGCTTGTCACTGCTCTGATTTTCGTCTCGTCTCTCCTGCTCAAAACATGCCCTTGTATTTATTCCTGTCCTCCTGGTTCTTCTCTTCCATACGCATGTTCAGCAAAGCCAGTTCCTTCTTGATGGCTTTCTTCATGCCAGGGTCAAGGTCCAGCACCCTGCTGAAGTCTTGTCGGGCCTCCGCCTCGTTCCACACTTCCATGTGGGCCTTTCCTCGCAGGAAGAAGGCCTTTGCTGCACCTGGAAGACATCATACAAACACATACATGTTTGAAGCCATCCATGTGACGGACATCTACAACTCTATAGTATTCAACAAGACAGGAGTGCGTCTTTTATAACTCAGTTAGATTCACATATGCATCTATGAACACATACAAGTACAGACTATACATGCTGAAGTACAGGCACCAGACCTTTTATAGGGTTAGACGTTTATAGACATATAAAACCATTAAAAATTGCATACATACAGAAAGAAAACACACCCAGCTTATTAAAGGCTGAATGTGTCAGCCGTTCACACAGAAATATTAACTGGTCTGAAAGAAAACCTTTCTTACTTTAAAAATTGTCAACACAACCCCTCACTTCATCACACTGGAGTCACACACATCCTATCAGCCTATGTCAGTGCCTAACCTGGGTGCTGGTTGATAATGTCGCTGGTGTGCTCAATGACCTCGTAGTACTCTTCCATGCGCAGTAGACACTGGCAGTAGTTGAGTGTTAATGTGTTGGCCATCTTCTCCAGCTTCAGCCACGGGACCTCCCATGCTTTTTCCTGAAGAGGAAAGTTGTTCAAATCCATGTAGTTGGTTGTTAATTTTCAAGAGGGTGGACGGTCAAATGGGAACATTTTTTCAGCAGGACAGATGCTACTGAAAGATCATACTAATATTATTGGAATATTACAGGAATACTACAGGCAGCAGTGTCTGTGATCCTCTCACTTTTCTGTGACTACACGTTACTACTTGTCACTTCAATCATGAAGGAGACGCTACTCTATAGAGCACTGTATACAGACTACAACATACAACGCAGTATAGAATATTATAGTATTTATAGTGTGTAGTTTAGAGAATATTATACATTTGAACTGACAGAAGGGTGCGACTGAGAGAAAAGCTGCAATTAAAAATCCCTCTGCACCATGGATTTATCAATACACAGTTAGGCTATTAATATTTCAGAGGCATGGTCGGGAGCTAAAAAATTCTAACTTACACACAAACCTCAGTCAGATGAAGTATCTTTGTCTCAGCAGACTAGACTAACATATTAGTTTAACAACCCCCCTGCCCCTGCACTCTCTCTACTACTCTACTAGGGGATGGAGACGGACAATGGCAGGCAGGCACTTTGGTCACTTGTATGCAGTTGCATACTGTTTTATAGTAGCAAGTGAAATTTTATTCTGGACCACTTGTCTGTCACCTTCGTCTGAACATTCTTGATGCAGATGATGGCCTCCTTGTATTTTTGCGTAGCCTCTTGGAACTGTCCTTGTTTGTAGAACTTGTTCCCCTGGCCGTGTAGAATGGGGACGGCCTTCAGCCTCTCTTCATCACTCATAGCCCACGTCTCCCTGTTGTACTCACTAGGCTGCTGCACCTGTCAATCACATACACACACACACGTGTATATAGGACTTTGTTTTTTTAGTTTTCCACGTTATGGTTATAGCATTGAATTGTCTGTGTACACTAAACCCCACTAATGTGTTACTGTACTTCCTCGCTGAGGACACAGATCCACACATATTTATGTGACCTTTTCTGTACTTTCTCACCTTGATCAGCTCCAAAACAAAGTAGAGGGGTTGTGGTTCTTTCATCAGCTCATCCAGGTCATCGTAGCCAAGGCTGTGGTAGGCGAACATGTTGGCCATACCACATGTATGGATGTGCCAGTCGACAGGGTCTTTGCCCTCTGCAATGCGCCTCATACTCTTGGCTACAAGTGGATAAACACCAGTGTGCTGGAGAAAAGAGAAGATCACAAGAGTCAACATTTAAAACAGGATTTATAAATATTAAGGATATTTCTCTGTGAAGGGCTTAATGTATAGGGTAAAGGTGACTGAGGTGTATATATCTGTATCATACAGTAATGTATCATATATGAAGAATATGAACGTGTTTTATGGTGGCACCCTTATCAGTGGGTCACTGTGTCCTTCAATCTCCAACCCTATTACCTTGTTAACTGAACTAATTTGTTTATTTATATTTATAGTTATTATTTATTTTATTTGGACATGTTTTTGTAAAGTCAACTATTGACCTAATATTTAATCTTTTCTTTTACAGACAGTGATAAACTTGCTTGGTCATGAGTAACTTGATGATTAATTTTACATTAAATTGGTTAAAAATTAAATACAATTTAAACTTCTGTCACACTATCTCCAGTCCATTTCTTCCATTTGACAGGCCAGCGTCGCCCTCCGTTGGATGGGGAGTGATATTGCACAGCAAGCAGCCATGTGCTGCAGCCATGTTGTTCAGAGGAGTGTATAAATGCTCTAAGCCCCATCAAATCTAATCAGAGAGGAGGGGAGTCAGTAGTGCTGATTCAGCAGGAATCAGAGCCGATTAGGGAAAAGTGAGGCTGCTGCAGATTAATGACAGTATGCCTCAACCCATCTGTCTCTGACACACACACACACACACACACACACACTTAGAAGCACAGACCAGAAACAACAAATTGTAGATTGTAGAGACATGCATCACCACATATTCAGAGGAACTATTATAATATACATAACATCAGCATATAAATATATATTAAGTGAGTGTTTCTACTTCGGCCTGTTGAGACAGTTTTTCAAAGTTGTGACCATCACACTCTGTCTTCTGTTAGCCCCGTGCAGCCTAATAGTACATTATTGTTTTTTTATTAAATGAACGGGAGAGTTATCAAAGAATGTCTGTGCTTTATGTTCTGACATTTTCTTATTGTGTTGTTTTGTTGTATAGTATGGTTTAAAACTTCCACATCTGTGCTGTGACGCCATTCTGTATAAACAAAGTACCACACGCAAAAAGATTTTAAGACACAAACCAGCTGTTTCTTAGCACTCACAATGATGTCACACCAGAATTCAGCCACCTCACCGATCCTCATGGAGGACAGCAGGGTCTCCCAGATGTCCAGTTTAAACATGTTGCCAATCACTACTTCCATTGGGGTCCCCACCACTTTGCTGTCATCTATGACTGTACGGTCATCATCACACAACTGGGTGCGAAAGTGGAACGTCACCTGGAGATCAGTGTGGACAAAAAGTGGGGAAAATGACTCATAAGACTTGAGACAGTGTTAAAAATGGAAATCAGTAGGCGGTTAAAGTGACATGATCAGATCAGAGATGCTGAATAGTTGGATTCACATACAAATACTATCAAATGAAATTGCATGAGGGGAAGTTGTCTCAGGTCAAAGCCAACAGAGAGGCAAAGCTAATACAGACATCAGTCTCAACAAAAATGTTATGTCACAAGCTTCGCACAGCTTAGTTATTCAACAGAGCAGACAGACAGGAAGAAGGACAGACACGCCAAGGTTACATGGTTGTATAACGTCCAAGGAAAGTGAAAGACAGAACTGTATACACAGAGAAAACAAAACAAAAAGAAGAAGAAGCTCTTTCATGAGCTTCTTCCATATTTCATGATAACTGGCCCCTCATATACACTACCAGTACAAGTCAATATCGATTTTATGAAGTGAGAATGATGTCAGACATTACCAAGCACCTCCAGGAGCAGTAAAGAGTACATTTCCAAGAAATATAAAATCATTTTGGTCTCATATGGTTTGGTTCAAAGTGCATTTAATCATTAACATCTGAAAATATTGTTTTCATTAAAGAGATTGATTTTATGATTTTATGTCCTCTATCCACCTCTACTGGCTGCCAGTAGGAATAGCAGTAATATGAATGTGCCTTCCTTCACCCCTCGAGTTCAATTGAAATGGCCTAAAATCGTCAGGAAAATTAAATCCATAAATCTTAAGCAGTGAAGCCATGCATATTCAACAAAACACATTTCAAACCTTCATACAATATATTTACAGTCATGCTTTTCCACAGGTCAATAGCCACGCATGCAATAATTAGTATACATGTATTATAGTTAATAAAAAACATTTAAATAATAAAAGAAAAAGATTTCCTCATTTCTTCTCAATCAAAAACACATTTCCTGCCTCTTTTAAACACTGAAATACAGTCAGACTATATGACAATGACAGGGCCATTACCAGTGTGCATTTACATACGTTACATTAGTTTACGTTTAGTTTACATTTTTAATATTCAAAGTGATAACATAGAATAAAAACACAGACAAGTCATTCAAGTCATCAAGTCTCAAGTCAAGTCATAAGTGACTAGAGTCCACATGAACTAATTCATTCTGTGTTTAAAATCAAGTTTATATCACAGACAGGTTTGTTAAAGGGCCAGTGTGTAGGATTTAGAAGCATCTAGATGTGTAGTTGCTGATTGCAAACCATCTCACCTCTCCCTCTCCTTTGTAGCATTAGGAAGAAACTGTTGTGGCCACAAAATGCCTGAAAAACTCAAAAGTTCCCATCTAGAGTCAGTGTTTCTGTTCTGACCGATATAGAAACATAGCAACAATTCTTATTTTCAGGAAAACATATTTATACATATTGCTGCCATGTTTTATGAATAAAAGTCCTTAAATCTTGCACACTGGATTTTGAAATAGAGCGTATGTTTGGACATTCTCCAGTTTTTTCTAACTTTGCAACCATTCTCCTACAGTCGAGAAAAACTGCATGGTCATACGATGCTGTGCACAGTATGATAGTGTTAAATTCCATCAGTATCTCTAATTTGATATAGGATATTAAAAGTACAGTAACCTTCTTAATTATCCTCTTTAATTTGTTCAGTAGGTCCATACAATGCGGCTGTTTATCTGAAACATGGTTCAGTGTCTGTTTACTGCACAATAAATGAGCTGAATAGTGAAATAGCTGTGGGTTCACACTACTTAGTCTACAATGGATGCGATATAAGTTAGATAAAAGTCAAAAAAGTGAAAGTAAATGCACATTCGCTGTGTGCCTATCAGTGATGTTCTAGATTTATCACAAAGTGTAAATAAAGTCATGAAGGCCTACAGTACCTTTGCCCCAGTTCTGAGTTTTGGGATGTCTCCAGTCCCTCCATGTAGAATAGTTTTCTTGATTCCCTCTAAACCCAGCAACATCGTATCCTGCATGTCTGCCATCTTTTTTTCCTTATCGGTATGGATCAGCTTGTATTACGGTGCATATGTGTATGTATCTTATGAGTATGAGGAGTACAACATGTATGAGAGGGTATGGATGACTTGGAGGTGTTGTTCCTGGTGGATTAGGTTAGGTAGGGATAATGAGATTAGAAACTTCTCCTCCTCTACTCATCTCTTTGTTGCTTCATCCTCAGCACTTTCTCTCTCAGACCATAGAAACATCTAGAAAGGAAGAGAAACAGAGAGCAAGAACGAAAGAAACGGATTTTTCAGATTTTGGAACAAATGTATTATACTGGAATTATTATTATTTATTTATTTTTTGCTTTAGGTGTACGTGTTGGTGTCTGTGTGGGTCAAGACTCAACCCTACTGAATGTATCATGAGAGTGTGTGTGTGTGTGTGTGTGTGAGAGAGAGAGAGAAAAAGTAAGAGAATGAAAGAAAACAAACACAAATATGTCTGTGAGAGTAGGACATGGTTTCCATTCCAGAGGAAATATCCTGGATTTATGTGGATGTGGTGATCTGAACAACGCCGAGATTACTGAGAAATGGTGGGGCAGACAATTACTGTATGGACTCCTTGACCTTGTCTATTAAACATCTGTCTTCCATCTGGGTAGTGTGTGTGTGTGTGTGTGTGTGTGTGTGTGTGTGTGCGTGTGTGCGTGTGTCTGTGTGTGAGTAATCCAAGGCTCCTGTAGTGTTTGCTAACAAAGTCTGCAAGCAGTTTGAGGGGGCAATTATTCTCAAACATTACCCAGTGTTAATGCCTTATTCCGTACTAATTGCACAAATAGAAAACCCCATAACAGCGTCTTGGCAATGCTCACAATTGTATAACTTTACAGCTTTGTGTTTCCTCTGTGGAGCAACATGGAGGGATAGGTATTTCACCATGAATTGTCAGGCAAGGTCCCTTTCTTATCGCTATTCAAATAAGGCCTCTATATCCTTGGAAAGTGCTCAAACATACTATCAAGTTTGCCTCTTTTTTTCCACTGATGTGACGAACAGGATTGGGCAACAGTTTGGTATGTACTTGGCAGCTCCCCAAGCACAAGCAATGAACTGTGAATGATTGTATGTCCTCTTGTGGAAGAGGTGGGCAGTGCAGCAGGAGCCGGCCCTCCTCTTCCTGGTCACATTGGGCCTGATTTGAAATAGTTGCTAAGGTGGACGCGTGAACCCCCTTGGGACATTTAGATGTGATACCAGTATACTCAAATACTCTACATTAGGCTTGACCTGACACATAACACAGGCACATCACTCTTTAATTGTGACAAACTCGCAAACAAATTGTGACCCCGCAGAGGCGGTAGCAGGGTGAGATGGCAGATTCATGAGCAATATGATTATGATATATAGTCATGACAATATATTACTGAGTTGTTTCTCCTCTCTCTGGATTTTGCTTCTTCATCCTTCTCTGTGGAAAAAACTGGGCATATGGTGGGGTGCTTCTCTTGGATGACAGGTTTTATGTTGCTATAGTTACAGCCGTTTATATCATTATCATATCTGTGTGTTAAAAAGAAAAAGAAAGCGTGATTAACCTTTGTTGGACCTCTGTCTGTAATTATAAACCTGGAGGTTTGTGCTGAATATAGTCTTGGTTTGATGATTTAAAGGTGTGTCACCTCCGTTCATATTTCCTATCAGTGAAGAGATGGTGAGCAGCAATCCATCCAACCTGTTGGAGATGTAATACTACAGGATGACAATGGTGTGTGTTGCAACTCAGGTTTTGTGTCAGAGTGACTCATAATGCTTGCGTCACACTGCCTAGACCTTTCTCTAGTGCTCTGCCTATTGGTATGTGTGTACGTGCATGCATATTTGCTGCAAATACATTGTAGCGTGGGAAATCTAATGTGCCAGTTTGCTGAACTGCATGCACACACGTCTTAGGAAAGGTTTAGCGACAAGCAGTCCTGCCAGCAGGAGGTACACCTCGATCTCCATCACATTTAGTCCTGCTGGAAACCCGTGGCTGATGCATTAGTTCCATTTTAAGCAAGTCATACTCTATTTCTGGAAAGTACAGTCATGGATTTCCTGGGGAGGAGCTGTTCCCTGTGTTCATTCATATACATAACGCACAGGGGAGGGCTCCTTCCATGACGCACAACATATACGCACATAGCATAATGTTTATGAATGTGAAACGCTATTGTGCTCCTGCTGTGGGAATGGGGCTCAGAGAGAGAGAGAGAGAGAGAGAGAGAGAAAGAGAGAGAGAGTGAGAGAGATAGAGAGAGAGAGAGAGAGAGAGAGAGAGAGAGAGTCCTTCTTTCTCTCCCTGCTGTCAGACTGACGTGTAGAGCTGACCAAGCAGATCTAAAAGGAAGAGAAACATGCACTACATGCACTGAGAGCAGTATGGGGACTATTTTTTGTAACAATTTCTATTACATATATTTGACCTATGCCTAGTCAGCATAATGAAACATGATGCATTGTTATGCAGTCAGTGTGTAGCATAGTCCAAATTATTGCCACAACATTTAAAATGCTGCACATGTCAATCATCATTAAATATAATCCAACTAGCACTAACAGAGACATGATGAATGCTTTCCCTTATGAAACTTTAAATTTAGCATGATGCTTTAATTGATTTTTTTTCCTACTTAGGGGCAGGAACAAGCTTTACCACACTGACATATTGCATTTTTGATATTTCATAAATAGCTGTGGCTTGTAATCCCATGTAAAATGGGACAAATGTTTTGCATGAAATATATCAAACTGACTAACTAACTGTCTTGAACCGTGCTCAAGAATTTATATAAATAAAAATCATCAAATTAAAAGGTATAATTCCAAAGACCGGTTACATTTGAATATCACCAAGCCTATCACAACACATTAATTTACCCCTGTTAACTAGCTAACGTTCCTTTTGCTGCAGTGACACATAATGGACCTATGGACAACCAAAACAAAGAGCTTAAAGATGCTAAAATGTTCCATCAAGCTGAAGGTAACTTCGGGTTATAAGCACAAAAATATGGACAAAAACTGAGCAGCTTTAAGGAAAATTTTAAAGCAAAACTTAAAGACAGTATTCAGATACTTGCATAAAGTATCTGAAACGTCCAACACTGCTGACACACACATACACAGATTAACACCGAGGCACCATGTCACTAAGTATCTATCTCCTGTGTGTTTATGCGTGTGTGTGTGTGTGTATTGCTCTTGCTGACGAGAAGTGACAGGGTGGAGGGCTACACACTGAATCACAGCATCCCAGCACACTTCCGTGCCATTGCTCACACACCGAATATGAATCAAATTATCTGCACATCCTCTCCTTAGTAAGTTTCAGCTGCTCCCTTCAGGCCACAGATACCAGGCCGTAGTCTTAAGTCGCAGAACAAATAGGCGTAGCAATTCTTTCACATCAGCCGCTATTGTTCTCATGAACAAATCAATTATCAGTTGTGAGAACTTTGCTATACTACCCTGTTACTGCTCTGTGCTGGGGTTTTTTTTAGGTTTGATGAACAACAAACTGACCTTTAAGAACAGTAAAGAAACCCCAGCTCAACTGTCATTCGTGCATGCGTACGCAAGTGTTTTTGTTACTGGAAGTCATCCAGCAATATTTTTATGTTGATATGTCATGGTCATAACACTGAATACCATTCAGTGTTATGCCGTTAGTCATAAGTTAATGACAGCTTGTCTGAACAGGTGAGGAAACAGAGGATGAAGTGAATAACAGCTGTAAAACATAATGCAGCTCTATTTAAAAAGAGAAGTCAGTGAAGCACAAATTCATCTCACATCAAATAAGGAAACAAAAATGGAAATGCACAGAATGGTGAACACATGTTCACTAACAAATGATCCAAAAACAGTTAGTTATTAATTGTCTTTATTTCTATTTTTTTCCATGTTACATTGCCTCTGCAGTTATATAAAGCAAAGTAGTAATACACATGTGAAATCAACTGAATCGGTGCATGAGTTGACTAACCGCGACATAAGCACAGTAAATATCCAGGCTTCATAAAGACGACTGACAAAAAAAATGATGAATGAGAACAATAAAAGTTACTGCTTTTACTCTTCTACTCCACCAGATTTGAAAGAGAAATTTTTAAGATTTCCAGACCATCCCTCACATTTCCTCCAAAGATTTGAAAAGGATAAGTGAAATGGCAGCAGTTCAATCAAGCCAGTCATATCCTCCAGGCTCAGGGGATTTTGTATTTGGATCTTCTGTTCAAGTTTTTTAACTGTGCGTATGGCTTATTTATCAAAGTGACCAAAATGGAGGAAAGCTGTGCACACAACTTTCACTCAACTTTCATAGATTACAGATGTCTGTGGAATTTGAACAATCACCCACTCGCCTAAGCTCCTAACAATGTATCTCCTAAGATATGGCCCTTTATTTATGTTTCCACGTCATTATATCTATAGTATTCATGGCCAGGTCATGCAGGTGTCAATGATGCTGTTTCCAATTGCTGTAATGTTCCACAACCGCATATTTTTAAGCTGAAATTAGGACACAGATTTGAAAAGATTGCATAACAAATGGCAGCCTCGCAATCACGCCATACAGAGTTCAAGACAAGGGTGATTTTGTTCTATCGCTGGATTAACACAGGAACAAACATAACAAAATAGATATTTAACTCATATCTATTATATTTAACTAACAGGGAAAGGACCTGGTATGGTCCATGCAATGATACCCACTATAATTGCCTCTTACTTGTGTAAATCCATTCTATTCATGCAGTAAAACACAGCCCTGACATGTGTGAAAAAGACTGTTGGTCACAAGCCCAAGTATAAAAGTTCAGAGGTCAGAGCCACCATTCTCTAAACCACAAAGATATAGGACTTTGGAGCCTGTAGTACTTCTTCTGGTCAATAGGGGTACTGCTGGATAGCTCATTATGCGTGTGTGTATCTGTCTGTGTGTGTGCTGAAGCTGTCCTGACTTGCAAAATTCTCAGGAACAGCCTGCACTGGAGTCCTGTGAAGTCATGCAGTGGGTAACGACAGGCGAGAAGTTTCTGGAATGACACATTCGCTCAGATTCTCGAGGTGGGCACATCAATTGCTGCTCTTAAATGACCCAAAAGGCTTAATGCATTCTCTGTGCAGGGAAATTAAGGATACATAACCCTCTAACTGATTATTTCCCCCTTGCATTCTATAGGCTTTAATTATTTAGCCCGTGCACAAGGATTTGTATTGTTTTGCTCCGTCCTAATCCTCGCTCTCGTCAGAGCTGCTGGCCTTTGGCTCTGTGGCTCTTCCCAGCCACAGCTTCCCCCTGCCCGGGCCCCTGCCGTCCTGCTCTCCGCCTGGCCCCGACCTTTAGCTACATACCAGAACACATAGCAGCCAGGACAAAGGGCAAATGCAAACGACTCATAAAGACACTCATACGGTACATACAGTACATACCGGTTCCTCAGGCACACACTAATGCAAAAGTGTACTCGTGCAAAAGATCTAGTTCTGTGATGTGCAACACGAAGGGTATATAACTTCAAGTGTATACACACACACACACACACACTTAGAGCACTGCACGCTGACACAGCCACCTTCGCAATTCACACATCACATGAGCTGGGTTACCCAGGGTTACCAGCTGGCTATAGGGGAATATTCTGGGACAGAACTGAAGGCCAATAAATCAATGATAGCCATCCCATGCACACACATATAGCAGCATTCAGGAATGGATGAAGTCCTGGTCTTTCACAAGTAAAAACACAAAGACAACACTGAAATGTTATATTCTCCTTAAATGCTTCGAGGTAATTGGTTATTGACAACCCAGCCACAACAGATCACATTACAGTTTGCTGGTGTGTTTCATTTTTAGCTGCAACTTTTAAAATATACTTTTCAATTATTTAATAATACACTTTCATAAAAGTGATTTAAAAGAAACACGTAATCATCACAATCATCAGCAGCAAGATACTCAGAATTTTAGTCTCAGAAACACTTCCCCTGATGCAACTTGGTAATCTATTTTACTATTTCTCACGTACTGTGAACCCTAACTACAGGGATTTCTATTACACAAGTGACTCTTTGAGAGTTCTGTATCTGTGTAGAAGTGCTTTTGAGTGAACATCCTAGAGAACATGTCTCAGACAGCAGAAGTACTAATAGTAAGTAAATAATAATAAGCAGCTGTACTCATGAGCAGACCCTAAAAGAAGAAAGTTTTATTAAACTCCAGCTTAAAAAAATCTTATATAAAGCATAATCTTTTCCCTCATTAGCCTCTTTTTTTAAAGACATGGTTATGGTTCAAGAGGTTAATTTAGAGAATGCATGTCTCTAGCTGTAACATCTCTAAGTTGTCAGTGGTGTCAGGAGTAACTGACAGAATAGTTTTGATGAGATACTGACAAAGACGAGGCAAATCCTCCTGCACCCACGGTGTGAGAGCTAAATGATCTAATGGACCTAACGTGGACTAATCCTACTGATTACTTTCAACAAAGTCTGCATGACGACCAAAATGCAAAAGAAGCCTGGTTACAAATACAGAAACATTTATTGCAGGATGTTCTCGTGAGATAATATGAGAAAGAAGAAAGAATCTACAGGTCAAAGCAATGAAAACTGAATTTGAGCATAGTTTTAATTTAAACTCTGAATTCTTGCCTTTACTAGCCTTATGGCATTTTTGCCACAGTAGCATGTCAACAAACCCTGATTTTTATTAAAGGCAGAAACATTAAAAGCAACGAGTCACTTAATTTACCAACTAAATTCTTGCAACACCAGACGCATAGCAGATGACTATATTTTTAGCTTTTTATGCCCATTTTTTTTTAGTTTTACAAATAAAAAAACCCCCAAACCATAATTTTGTACAAAACACAGTAATAAAGATGCTTTCTTTTGCACCAACTCTCTCACAATCTCATGTATTATACTTTAAAGCAACATTAAGTAATGTTTCTACCTTTAAATAACAGCTTTGGTGTCATTTTGATGATTAACTGACTTGTAATTGGGTGAATGACACCTTTGTCTGTCACTCTGCACCCTGTTCTTGCACTAATAACTGTGGTCATCCCTTTTGCAGGTATTCAGTCATAAACCAAAGTATTGATGAATTTAAACCTGATAACTATTATTATTATATCACATCGCATATCTGTAGATAGTCTCCCAATCCAAAGGTCATAGATTCAAAACTAGGGCATGGCAGGTTATTACTGTGCCTGGAATTAATGTTTTACCACTTATTTCGAGAGATTTCTCACTTTTCTGAAGGTTGGATATTTCTTCATCATTTTGCCGGTGTCGTGCCAGAACCTGAGTGGGCGAGTGGGCAATATGTAACCAGGCTCTGCTGCTTCATATGTAATAGCAGATGTGAAAAGACCAAGCATGGATGGAGGAAGCTAAGAAGAGAAAAAGAGAGAACCACCAGACGAGTAAATCTCATACTGACTTTAAATCGTTGGCGAGAATCTTTATTTTTCGTGAAATAATATATCAGTTGGCTGCTATGTCTATGTTGTTACACGCTTTAATAATCTATAGCAGCACCTTCCAAACCAATGTCCCTGAACGAATTATTAAACAGAAAAGAGACAAGCTACTGTTCAGCAATAAAAAAATAAACCTTTGTCTTTCTTTTTGCTAAGTTACACACTGGAAAAAATAACTTTCAATAATAAGTTAACCTATTGGATTTAAAAAAAAAGTTTCATCTGCTATGACCTCTCTTATGATTTCACCCGTAACAGTCGATATACACTTTATACAAATGTGCCATAGGTCACATTTGAAATTCAGTTAAAATTGTTAAATGATGTATGTTGCAGTCGTTATTCAACCCACTACAGAAGTGTTAAAGTTCTGTTGTTAGCTGATTACCGTAATGGAATTGCTCTGGCTTATGGTTTCAGCATCTCTTACGGTATTGCCTGTTCTTTTCTGTTTTTTGTCCAGTACTAATGCCATGAGGTCATCCTATTACAAAATCCTGCCTGTGCTTCCGTCATTACTCATTGTTTAAAGTAGTCCTGCACTGTGATGAAGCTATGTGACAGCGTCGTATTGACCTTTTCTGTCGTGCCAGTGGGGATACGAGAGGGGGAAGTGAGATATTGAATGTGATTGAAGTGCAGCCAACAGAGAGCGACAGGATCGACCTGAGTATTTCCCTCAACAAGCTGGTCTAATCTGTTGGTTGGACCAGGTCAAGGGATTAAATGGGTGCTGTTTGGCGGCTATCGTGTCTGACCTCAATACACTTAACCTGGCGCAGTCCTTAAGACAAATTGTCTACCTGTTTAGAAGTAGATGATGAAGCTATAAAAGGATGCAGGAACTCCAAGAACAAAAGGTGCGATGTTAAACTTATAAAAAGCCCAGTTGGGGTGCAGTGAAATGTTTTTATCTATATCAGTTAAACCAAAATTTACCCCCTGTAGCGCGCCAGCTACTTGATTAAACTCTGAGCTTCGTATGAAGGAGACTACACACCATAAAACAATTAAATCACAATAGTAAGTGATAATCTTTTTGGGCTAGTTTGAATCTCTAAGTCATTGTTGTCCTTACAGTGATACTACATGTGACCTATGATTATAAACATGAGAAATCATTAGCTTGTACTCTCTGAAATGAGCAACCTGTAGATTGACTCCTGCACAGTTTAGTTTGATTTTAACGTAGCACCTTGAGGCATGCTGTATATCTTTAAAAGGAGAGCAGGCTGTATTGCTTTGGAGCTCTGGAGCTGAACCAAGTTATGTGAATAATGCATCGATCCCAGCCTTACTGTATCACAGTTCACTGTTACGCTGTGCATGACTGAACACAAACCCAGTGAACTTGGAAGTCTCTGCTAACACTCCCGGGAGAGATTATCCACTCAAAAGCACTATTTCAAACGCAATGTCATTTCCTAACCAAGGACAACCACTGAAAAAGGCAGACGTTTGACTGGAGAACCCGAAGGCGAGCACGCCCTTGTGGGAAATGGCAGCATCTGACGGGCTTTAATATGGACCATGTGCTCTCAGGGGGCAGGATGGCACTAAGCTGGTCCTGGTCTTCATGAGAAACTATTGACAATTTCCTCAAGTATGCGTGAGATGCACACAGAGAGGGACACACCCATGTGTACACACACGCACACAGTTTTTCCATCCTAGTGAGGTTGTCACATGCAGCTGAAACCGAAAGTCAGCCTGCTCTCACATGGTGAGCAGACATACTTTTGCATGCACATTCTATCTATCTATCTATCTATCTATCTATCTATCTATCTATCTCGTGCTCTAAATTAGTGTTTGTTCCTGCTGCCTAATCATCACCCTAGTTAATGGACATTGGTATGTGGCATGTCTGCTCGCTCATGAATGAAAATACTTTTGTTTCTTCTATCTATCTTTTCTACAAGAAAATAAAACATTGCTTACAGATAACATCTTGGTTGTGTTCGTTGCTTAAAACACCTAAAAGCTGCCTCTGGTCATGGGCATGCATCCAAAGGATGACACTCGAGGATAGGTTCAGCTTCCACTTTTTCAGTCGAGTAAAATTAGAGGAAGCTTCCAAGTAGGCTACACTCAGTACTTACAGTAAGAAAAACGACCATCGATCTATCACATCTATGATATTCAGATCCAAGATAGAAGCATAAAGATGACAGCACTGCATGTTCCCATGCAGCCACACGGTTAACTTAGCTTAGCATAAAGAATGGAAACCAGGAGACAAGTAGCATGGCTCTCTAATTAACTTTTTTTTTTTTGGTAAATTATTCCTTTAAAGTAGCCTAATCTTTATTTAAGCCAAATGTAAAAATGCCAAGTTGCAGTTTCTTTTTATTTATTTTTATTTTTGGCTGGGTGCTGTGACTTCCTGGAGTCATAACTGTGAGGTTGCCAGGCAACCGGCAGAGACTTCATGGTGGCATTAATCTTCTCATCAAAGGAAACAAATAACCATTTCCCAAAATGTTGAAACTATTTATTTAAAGGGAGAGACTGGGCATTTTCTGAGGTTGTCTGAGGTACTTATGCATAATCAGTGCGTTACCTTCAGTAGTTTGGAGAAGCAGACGGTGAACAGAAGCAGAGCCATGCACTGCGGTGGACAAGGTCAGCAGAAAAAACATATTTTAACCACATAAAAAAAAACATTACTGTAGAATTACAGTTACAGCTGCACAACCAGAAAAAAAGCATGCACATCTTTGTAATTTAACAAATAATTTAGAAACAGTTTGATTTTAGCCAGATCTCACCACAGCTGGGTGTATGCACAGGAATACAGACATTTTACAGTCAATGCCATAGAAAAAAACTCTGGCAGGGTAAAGCAGTGAAAATATTCTGAATATAACGCACACTTAATGGTTGATATGTTTTTCTGCTGACCCCGCCTGGATCCCAGTCTGCTCATTCAAACTGGGATTGCACTGACCACCATCTACTACGGATAACACGCTGACTATGCACAAGTATCTCCACCCCCAACCCCACTTCATAATATCTGAACTATCCCTTTAATCTCATAATGCGTTTTCACCTACAAGTGCTAAACATACACTCGAGCCACAGTCGCCTATTAATGTGAGAGTGAGTGGAAAAGTATAGCAGAACAATGTGTGTCTGTTTATAAGTGAATGTGTCCACGGTATGCACGCGTGTATTACAAGCTGAACTGTATCCAAAAAAGAGCCTGTTTGTTCCTCTCCAAGTGCTAATAAGCAACAGTAGCTTGGAAATCCTAGACGGCCCCACGTTCACTAGTCTCCCTTTGCCTCTCTCTCTCTCTTACAAGGGATTAAGTTGTCAGGTTACATTGAACTCTGAGCGGCCTCCACCCAGACAAAACCATCTTAAGGTGCGGACCATCCAGTTATTTATAACTCTTGTTGGGTAAGCCTCCACTCTCTACAGCCCACTCCAGCGCATAGACATGTATGGTCTTCTGTGTTTTGCTTTATTATGTGGACTTGCAGGGAACATCACACAGTTTGTCTTTGTGAAATAATGTGATGCTGTATCTACATGACTCAATCTGTGTGTGCGTCTGCCCATCACAACCGTTTCACAAGACTGTCTGGCCACTACCAGTCAGACTTTCCAAAGGATTACATAATGGGCCTTCAGTGAAGAGCACCGGACTGACAAGAGCACCTTTGCAGACGTCACACACACACACACACACACACACACACTCATGGATACACATAGTGAATTAGGAACGCAGTGCTCTGGCAGTAGATTGCAGACACATAATACCGATCCTCCTTCCTTTTGTTACACTATCCTGCGTCCCACTCTCACTGCTTTTCCCACTTTCACTCTCTTTCGCCTCACAGCCCACCTATCTGGAACTACTATCTATTTTGGGAGCTCGGTGCTGGCCAAGTATCGGCTGCAATGTGTAGAACACATCACGGGTAGGGGCCCCTTTGAGACAGGATGCGTTCTGGTTTAAACGGAGTGGTGAGTGGGTGTAGGCTACTTTGAATAAACTCTCAATCCCTGACTGTACGTTGGTTTTTTAAACCATTTTGTGACACATTTAATGACATTTTTTTTTTTAATCTTTGAGGCACCAAAACTAGATAAGATTGCAGGGTTAAAAATATTAATTTCTGCTGCAAATCCAACCTCTGCTCAGCATATCCTTCTTTTTCTGACTTATTTTCACCTGTCTGTTTCCACATTCAAAACGTTCATGACAAAATCAAACAAGATCATACTGCCACAGGCCTATATGAAGGCTGAGCAATTTTCGCAAAGATGGCTGCCAGTAATGTGCTCCTTATACCGTAGGCCCTCATACGATTTATAGTCACATCCGTTACGCAGTTAAATATGACAAAATGCTCCGAAGACTCTTTCAATAAATAGCGTCATTTATTCTACATCTATCAAAGCTGTATGAGACATGAAGACCACAGTGATAAATTTGCCACAGTTAAAATAAGACTGTGCAACCCCCCGAAGAAAGACAGCATGAGAAAAACCAGAGCTCACCACATTTCAGCTGCTGACATTTCTACAATTACACATACAATCTTACGAGCGAGTTGCTGACATTTTTGTGCATTTCACAAATTTTTCTACATCAAGAAAGTTAATACTCCTGTTAAATCAACGTTTTTATGTCAGATGTATTTGTCTTACAGAAACCAGAGAAAACCCAATGGAGGTGCACATGTTTTATTTATAGTAATATAACTTTATTTATACATCACATGGAGACTAAAGTGCTGATGCGAGGGTTTCACAGTATCTCATTTCTATCTGCAGGCCATAGCAAGTGTTATTTTAAAAGACATTTTAAAACAGTAAAATATTATTAGACTTTTAATGAACATGACTTTACATGTGACAGATGATTATATTTTTACAACCTTTAACTGTTTGTTTGTATTAATATTTGTAAGGATTAGTACAATTTCATGAGTGCCTGTGTCACTTTTCTTGTATTTTGGATCCCTGGCAGTTTTATACTGTTAAATAATAGCTCAGACAACAAAATGCCAACACACATATGGGGTATGGATTTAAAAGGCTTTAAACAAAGACAAAAATCAACATATGGAACGCTTGTGAAAAACCCCAAAATGTACCAAAATGATCCTGGACTGCATAAATCTAAGCATTTTAGCTGGCACCCATTTATGTCTATGTCTTCTATCGCCTGCTCATCTTGCCCAGCCAGGAATGAGACACTGATTCCTTTTCGCATTTCTCTGTTTTTAATTCATGTGATTCATAGCAGAAAATATATTTTTTTTAGTTTTCAAATCAAAGACTACAGCTGTCGTCTAGACAGTGCGTTTGGTATATTTAGCTTTGTGGGCTGTGTAATGGTCCCTGAAATTGTAGTTTTTCAAGACTGAAGAGTATTCCAACAGCTCCACCATAGTTTACCTCTGTATCGGCTGAAAAAAAGAAAAAGAAAAAAGAAGTATTTCTCACTTCAGGAAACCATTTCTACATGACTCCTGTAAGAAGCACTGAAACTCAAGTCTCTTCATTTTTTAATAAAACTCTCAGTGGCTGAGTGTGATAGGACATGGATTTTATTAGAGCATTGTGTTTTCACGAGGTGGCGGTGCACCTGGGACCTCATTAAAATATGCATAGAAAGAGACGATTCTTCTACTTATGACTACACCTAATTTAGAAAAGTGACACTTTCCATCCAAATTGCCAGTTCCTGATAAATTAGTACACACTGTCAAAACTCACTTCCCTGTGTCTTAAATGTACTGAAGCAGCTGCCACAAGATAAATTGAGACTTTTTATATTTTCATAACAGACTACATGACGGACAAATTAGAGTTGGTTCACCGTATGATAATATTCATATACATGTCCCCATCAAGCGTAACAGAAGCTGGCAAGCTGGTAAACAGGACAGGACAAGACAATTAATTACTTTATATTCCTTTCCTTTCTGTTATTTTCCTTAATTTCTTACAACTGTTGTCTTAAATAATATTTAAGTTTTTTGAGGAGGTAAAAAGATTTTATTGATTGTTTATACCGTTTAGTGTTCTGCTTCTTGTTTCCTATTTTCTAATGTATTTGGTCACGCACAATGTCTGCCTCATTCTTAACAAAGATTATTGGGCAGTGTAAACAGCGGAATGGTGGTGCAATGATTAGTACTGTCGCCTCACAGCAAGAAGGTTCCTGGCCAATTTTGTAGAGTTTGCATGTTCGTGTCTGTGTGGGTTCTCACCGGGTAGTCCGGATTCCTCCCACAGTCCAAAGACATGCAGGTTTATAGGATAATTAGTGACTCTAAATTGCCCGTAGGTGTGAATGTGTGTCAATAGTTGTGTCTCTATGTGTCAGCCCTGTGATTAAACTGGCGAATTGTCCAGGGTGTACCCCGTCTCTCACCAGCTGGGATTGGCTCCAGCCCCACATTACCCTGACATGGCTAAGTGGTTACAGAAAATGGATGAATGGACTGACAGCTTAAACACCAGGGATAACGATGGAAACAGGTCCAGGACACAGGGATAGGATGATACTCGGTTTTTAGGTCCAATTATGTTATTTAATAATACAAGACTTTCAAAATCTGGTTAAAAAGGAATTAGGCAACACTCTTTTTGCATTTCAATACTTAACATGCTTCTTTTGTAACAGAATAAACATTTCTAAATTTTGTATAATCAGACTTCTTGTATGTTAATTAGTGCATTAGTGTGATGTGTGGGTGAGATTTAGTTCCTGCTTGCTTTGGACCACAGGATGCACTTTTCCCTGTGGGGCTAAAGGTCACAAAGGATTGTGAGAGCATGCTGCGCCACAGGCTGCGATTGCGTCACCACCAGTATTGAGTCAGGTGCACTCCCAAGGATCTCACTGCCAGCTGCCGTCGAGGCAGGGATAATCTGCCTAAGCAGCTTTCACATGATTTTACCCACAGGGAAGAAATTAGGAGAGGTTTGTAAACCTCTTCAGACCTGGCCTCGGAGATTCTTCCTGCTTTGACACAAGGGGTGAACAAGACAATACTTCAGTGTAAAAAAAAAAAAAGCAATTGATTCATTCCTGCACACACACACACACATAAATGCTGGTGACTTGTCTAAAAATCTATTGCATCTTGTCCATAAGTGCTTTGTCTTTAGACTTTATATTTCAAAGCACGCTCTAACGCATATTGCTCCATTAGCCATTACACTGAAAGCAAGTGATAAGGAACATAGATCAGATCGTATATAGATGTCCTGAGGGAGAATATCTCAGCAGATAGAGAGCAGAGTTCGATTTATCTTCTTGAAGAGACTGTAGGAATTGTCTGTGACCTTCTCTGTGAGGGTCAGAGGAACTTGAACAGATGAAGTTAATCTACTCTGGGTCAAAGTCAGTGGCCTGATGTCTATACATGCTGTGCAAAGATGTGACTGATATTACATATTCCAAAGGGCACTGGCAACCCTATCCTTGTAGGAAAGACCGTCTCAGTGAGTCTTCTGCATCCATGCGAAGCTCTGACCGTTGGCATTTGATAGCAGTGCAGATCAACTTGCAAAATGGTTTGTTTTTGGAAATTAAAACAAACTGACTTTTGTTTCAGAAAAAAAAAAATCTTTTCAGCATGAGAGATATACTTTTTTTCAACCACCGATAATGATCAACAATCTATTAAAAAAAGATTAAACTTATTAGAACTAGAGATTGATGGTCCTTCAGTCGGCCTCTTTATTCCTAAAATGATTTGTTTTTGCATTTATGTACAAAAATGATTGTATCTACTTTGTCCTCAGCCTCTTTCTGGCTTTCTTATCTCTCACTGAGTTCAAGCAGCCCTTCAACAGCTATGACAGATTATAGCCCGCTGTGCTGTTTGTGCGCCAACTAACCCTCTGCAGATGCGTGCCTGATGTTGATTAAAAGACTGCAATAGTGAAAAGTTTGCTATTAGTAAAAGTCATTGGCTAACCCACAGCAATCTTTAATTCAAGGACAATGGACCTTTTTGCGCCGCAGAAATTTTACCACGTCATAGCATGAAAAGCAAGTAATGAATAACGTGAATTATGACTGCTTTCCATGGAAATGTTCCGTGTCTCTGTAATACTATGAACGCTGATATAGCTCACAGTGATACCAAAAGGAGCCATTGTTAATGTTTCAGTTTCACAGGGGTTTTTCTATATTCAAGGTCAAAGTGTGTGCACTGTGGCTAAAGTGAATTGAGAACACTGTGTTTGTATCTGTGCATGTTTAGATCAGCAAAACAAAACTAACAAATCAACAAACTTTAGTCCAACTGACAGAGAGGATAACTGCGCTACAGTATCACATTATGGTTGCATTACTAGTGACTAGTAGTAGTATCTCATCATCACATACAGTAAATTACTTGAGTAAAGGTTTGCTATAACTGCTCACAGAGCAGCTCACACCTTAAGAAGATTATTGTTTATGTTCTGTCTGGCAGTAAAATGTATGTCTCCACACAGGAAGTGTATTTGTCCATAAGCCCGGAGCCTGGAACACCAACATGCTATAGTTTAGCTCCAGACATGTGAGTCTGAACCCTGAGTCGAATGTAAGGTGACTGATGAAGATCACAAATACAGTACTTATACAATATTCAGATTTTCTTGTGTCTTCTATTTAATAACTCACTTTACTAACATTTCAGAGGAGAGATCCAGGACTGTAATGTTATTGTATTGATCAAAAGTTAAACTATTGATTGGTATAAACATAAGACACATTTCTTGTAATAATAGGACATTTCTTATAATGTACGACTGCAGCATTATACAAATTATACAGCCCAGTTTTAAGCGCTTTTGACTTATGGGTGCAAGTTTATGGGGCCTCTATTTACAGAATATAAAATTGTATATGGTATGAACAAATAGGTTTTCATTATTATACAATCACCTAAAAATAAGAGTTTTTATGTTTTTGTTACTTGAGCTAGGGTTTTTCGCGTTTTTGACTCATTTCGTGACCGCTGTAGTTTGTCCTAGGAAGGAGAGGGTGAGGCAAAGGGACCACACTAGCCCTTTTAGTAATAAGTTCTATGCTGTAAATCACAGTGAGCTAATAATGAATGTATTATGATTGATGGCGTGTAGGGTGACTCCGTCCTTCTTTGATGATGCTCCTCCATCTCTCTGTCTGCAGCAGCTGTCTGTTCACCTCTTTCTGTGACGCTGTTCTGCCTCCTCACCCTGCACAGCTGGAACAGCAGCTGGCACAGGCACAGGTACAGGCCACCCAGGTTTAGTGGCATGGGTGGGGCACATCTGGTTGGGAAAGAGGGAGGACGACGGGTGCATGCACACGCATGAATTCAAATATATGCTACCGTAAAACAAAACAGTCCCATCCGGTTGGGTCACACATCTTACTGCAGGTGATTCTCATGCATCCCTCCTTACACAATCTCTTAATGCACTCACAGGCCGATTCCCTGGGAGCGGATCAGGCAGGCGAATCACTGACCTGAAACTAACCTACACAACACACAAGGTCAAGGCGTGACCTGCATTGGTTGTGCCGCATTAATGCAGGTACTGGCAGTGCTACCTGAAGAGGATGTACAGGAGAGAGAGTGGAATAATCCCATGTTGGTGTTTCCTGTGTGTGTGTGTGTGTGTGTGCTTGTGTGTGTCACTGGAGTGATGGGAGGATTGTGGGGGCTGAGGAAAAGGTCTGCCAAGCATAAAGGACAGACTGGTAAAGAGGAGCAGACAGGAAGATAAGGCGATTGGGAGACAGACAGAGCTAGGAGCCAGACCACGTTAAAGGCAGTCCAAAAAGAAGACGATGTACCTCAGACAGGCTGAGGAAAGGAGGCTGACCAGATCTTGCTTCCATGTGTGGTGTTAAGTAAGAGCTCAAGGAGTGAGAGAAGGCAACAGAGAGCATGTGTGCAAGGGAGAGTAAGCCGGGGCATCTGGTTTTGTTAAGGCCTCGGAACATTCCTTCCTTCTGTTCGACTCTGGCTGGCAGCTTTTAAAGGGACACGTTTGCCCTCATATCCTGCTCTGGGCATCGCCCTCTCTCTTGAAGTTCGATTTATGACGGCCGAGGGTCAAAGGCAAGATGTCTGCCTGTCTGTTTATGTGCGCGCTCTTCTGCATGACGCTCAGGGTTGTTACAGGAGAGAAATGTTATACGTCTTTAATGACACAGGTCTGTCCATTTATTTATTTTGTATTTAAGTGTCATTAGTTTGGGGTCACTTACTTTTTTTTAATTAAGAACACAAATACAGATGTTATATAAGAGCATGACTACTATCCACTGTCAGCACTAGCAGTTAGTTATAAACATAAATGGTAGCCACTTTTAGTTAGTGTTTTTATATTAGATTGATTTGACTTTATTAGCTTCGACTTGCTGATCTATTGTGCTCCAGCACTAGTGGGCGGCTTCTAAACTCTTTCAGAGGTGAAAATTCACTGGAAACTTTTGAATAGATAAAAAAAATCTTTTTTTTTTTCCGATTTTTTGGTTTTCCTTTACATTTTTAACGAGGAGTCATATTTCAAGCCAGAAATGAGACTCGAGTGTGACTGCTGATGCTCGGCTAAAATGTGTTTTTGGGGATGATGCAAGCCAAGTGAAACTTACAATTGTGCCAACAGAGTACAACAACATTATAATAACATGTCATTAAAAACAAACAGTAAACTGCACAGCTATCATGAAAACTAACCCAAAATGACAGAGAAGAGTCTGCAGTCCAATGATGCAATGCTTTTTGTTACATGATACAGCAAGTGTCATGGTATGAATCTCAACACATGAACGTGCCGCATAAGTAACAGGGTTTCCATGCAGTGACCGTGCTTATTATTTTACATGATGGTCAGAGGGTGGCTGTAGTTCGGTCATTATCCTCCGGGTATGATGGACGGGTCTTCAGTGCAGGAAAGGGCCGACCACAACAGTTCTTCAGCTGGCAGCTTTAGCTGGTACATGAGGACATAAAGCTTGCCAGTGAAGAACTGCTGTAGGTCAGCCAACGAGCACCCTCTGCCCAGAGTTCCCTTGTATATGCCATAACCTGAAGAAAAATATGGACATAAGTCAGTGAAGTGAACCGCAGTTTCCTCTAAAAAGTGACATTTTGAAACTTTAATTTGAATTGCTTGCTGCCATCTGTGGAGGTATCCGAGGCTAATAGGAGGAGACGCCTGAGGCAAACGTTAAAACCCTAAACTAGTAAAGTCTAGATTTCCCCTTAATGAAACGAAAATCACCACTAAGGCACAAATTAGCAAGTTAAATAAGTTGTTGGGACCATAACTTCTCCTGACAAAACAATGAATGACTTCGTATTTCCAGAGAAAATCTGGGACCTTTTCTTTTGAATTTTATGCAGTTGGAGATTTTTTTGGAGCCAGCCATCTAGCAACCATTACTTGTGCTCCATCTTAAGGCGCTTCCACATTGGCTTCAACTTTTGGCCATGGTGGTTGCCGCTTGGCACACAAACACACACACTCCTTCTTTCTGGGCTGGCGGTAAAGTGAACTTGTTGTGGGAGAGAGAGAGGTGAGGAGGTAGAGAGAAAGATACCAGAGAGGAAAACTTTATAACATTCTTTTGTCCTTATTTGTGAATACTGCGGTTTGCAGCGTGTTTAAATGTGCGCGCACGCATAAACAAACAAGCTGCGTGTGCGTACTGGCACGGAGCGAGCCTGCATCAGACATGCCAGCCTACTGTTTTAGCATTCTCTCTGCTTTTGCTATAATTGAATACAGAAGTCTTTGCTTGCTAGATAGCTTGGCCTCTGGTTACAGCCTGGAACTCCTGATAGAAAACAGCTCTTGTCCTGTGGGGCAGTTCAGTTTACAGCAGCCATACAGGGCTGAATGAAGGAATTTTCCTTGCAGTTTAGACACTTCCACTCCCTTGGGTGTGTGACTGCTTCACCAACATGTCAAGTATTTCGTTATTTCACCTTGAGAAACCCCCACAAATTTCCATCCCGGTGAATGTCAGTTTCAAAAATTTTGGTAGAAGGGTGAAGCCCCTAAGTGTAACTACACAGGGCCAAATTTGGTCCATCATCTTCTTTGCTGTGAAATGGTTTTGAAAGTTTAACTATGGCCCAATCAAGTGTTAGAAATTAAAAGCGACAAGAAAACCCTTCATGTGATGTACCACTTTAGCATTCGCTCTCAGCTGGCCACTGTGTAATACTTACGAGTAGCCCAGGATTTGTCTTGCCTGGCTTCTATTCAGCTGGCCTGGCTTCAACTATTGCAGTCAGTCAGTCTGAAAAGCCTTTCCCTAGCAGCATATTCTTTCACAGTTCAAGGACAGGACTTTGGGCAAACTAGCTCTCAGCAGCACCACGAACCCAGCAACCCTTGGAAACTCAACGAACCCCACGCTGCTCTAAGCAACAGTGGAAAGCTCTGGACTGCAGAGGCGCGCACACACACACACGCGCACACACACGCAAACACACACATACACACTCTTAATGTGACCGAATGGTCCTCGTCCACTGAGACAATAACTCTGAATGGGCTTTGGGCCTTGATCTTGTACTGATTCCAGATGGATCCATTGTGGGTGTGTATTATTGGAGATGAGATCCAGGTCAAAGGCTTCTCCTTTGTGAGTACATTTGTAAAGAGGTACCTGATAGCTCCACTGGCCTTTGTTACCAGTGAAGAGATAAGTTTCTTCTGGTGTTTGACAGATTGTATTTAAACTTGGAAGGAGATTACATTTTTCCGGAGCGATGGAGCGAGAGGTGAGCAGATAAAAGTGAATAAGAAAACGATGATGAAAAGAGAAGAGCAAACAAGAACAAGGTTAAAGATCAGCGCTGCTCCAATAAAACAAACTGGTGACCATGTAATAACCCCAATAGGACACAGAATGAAACAACAAGCCGGTGGCCAAATAGCACAATCTCGCAACTTCAGCTCAAAACAAGATGTGCGACAAAAGGTGCATTTAATATTTAGAATCGGATTGCTTGCTCGTCCAAGCTAGCAGAAATATCTGCTGCACACTGGAGAATATGAGTGAAGTCGTAGCTTTAGCCAGTAATGTGAAATTTTAGAGGGCCTGATGATGAGAGTCTATTTTCAACACACACACGATCAGCGAGAGAAAGTACATTTTGACACCTTTTGTCATTATCGGGTTATCAACTTATCCCTACTTTGTATATAATGTGGCAATTGGATTACACGTATTTTAGCCTGATGTGATCTGCAGTCACTTTCACATGGTGCTACTGAAGCATCAAATACTTTTGCATTAAATGAGTGTCAGTAAAACCTGTTTTCTCTACTGTCTGAACATGCAAAGCTAAGAGGGGATTGAAAGAAACATTAGAATAAAATGTACAAATCAAAAAAAAAGGACTATATGAAATTAATTTACATCCTCATTATACACCAGTAACAAGCATTGGTTGGTTTTTTCACATGGAAAATGAAGTTTGCCTCCAGCAAATTAAAAAGCCTGTTGTGACAGAGCGCAGCCGCTTTTTTCCTCTCTTAATGTAATTTCAAACCCTATTATTCCTTAGCTATGTTCTTTCTCTGCTCACGATATGTTAAGCATGCACAGTACACACACAGAGGCCATCCCAGAGTGGAGAACACAGTGTACCAGAGGAGTGATTTATTACACAGAGCTGACGATTCCCAGGACAATTACAGCCAGCCTAAGCAACAGGCTGAAAATGGCTTCTCAGAGTGTGTACGCACAAACAGGGAAACACACAAGAAGCGCACAGTGCATTGTGTGAATCAAACACGGATCCAAGCTGTGCACAACAGATAACTTAAGTCGTGGAGAAAAAGACCTGCTGTTGACAAATTGAGTCATTAATCTTTGGTTAACACACACACAGAGAAACATCCCATGTATGTTTGGATTTCAGGTAGTTTCAACTTGTTCTGAGGCAGCACAGTGACTGCTTAGGAGACAGATTTAAAAAAAGAAAAAGCAAAGACACACTTCTGACACGCAAACAAAAACTAGGCCAAAAGGTGTGTTTAGTGGTGATCCCCATCCTGAGGTGGTGGTTAACTTGGGGTTAGGACGAGGGCAAATGTTAAACTGAGGTGAGGTTTTAAAGTAACACTTTTACCAAAGTGTTTGAAAGTGCAAAGTCACTGTGAGACTTTCAAAAAATAAACGACCTACTGACACTTTGCTGACACTTTTACTGCCAAGTATCAACATACCCTCATATAGAAAATGATATGACTGCACACACAGAGCGCTCCCCCTGGGGGATGGGAAACACCCTCATTTGTTTGTCCAGTGCAACCTAACTTGTTCAGGGGCGACTGTGGGTTTCCTCTGAACTGTAATGGTCTTTCTCAGTAAATACGATTGATATCTAATTGCTGAACTATGAATAAAAAAAACACACAGAGGATGGAGAATGGATTAAATCTATGAATGCTTTCCAATGACAACACATCCCAGAGGGCTGTGCAAGGAATGACTTGGCCAACGCGAAAGAATGGGAAGCCCCATGAATCATTCCAAGAATCCCATTTCTTATCCAAAATCGATGCAAAAAAATGCACCAAGTCTGTACTGTGGCATTTGTACAATTTCAGTGCCATGGGAATAAGTGGTACTATATGCTAAATATTTCTCCTGCTACACGAGACAGCAAAAAGCTTACAGCGGGGATACTAGAAACCACCACACCATGTAAATGTACGACTAATACCACACCTGAATATCCCATAGTTGTTTTCTGT